>NC_081164.1:26437102-26447102 GCF_012432095.1 Onychostoma macrolepis | reverse complement strand
AAAACACATAATATTGTGTTTAAAATATAACACAATATCAACTTATTTAGTGAACTGTTGTATAAAATCACATTTAAACTCGTGATATTCGGGACAAAATCGTGTAATAGCCTACTGTTCCCCTGCTCCTGTGATATCGTATGATATAAATATAAGACAAAAACACATACGGGGCATTTTTGCACCAATATCTTGAATTTTAGGGCATAACTGCATTTATGGAGTTGTTGCTCTGCGTCATATTTGTCAACCGTATGAAATGTAAGATGATGTAGAGGTCTGGGGGCGGGGCCAGTGCATTAACTGCGTTAAAATATTTTAATCGTGTTATTTTTTATTACTAATTAATTAACGCGTTAAACTGACAGGCCTAATGTATGTATGTGTGTGTGTATATATATATATATATATATATATATATATATATATATATATATATATGTGTGTGTGTGTGTGTGTGTGTGTGTGTGTGTGTGTGTGTGTGTGTGTGTGTGTGTATGTATATATATATATATATATATATATATATATATATATATATATATATATATATATATACACAGATTTTTTTAAAAGAAGTTTCTTATGCTCATCAAGGCTGTGTTTATTTGATCAAAAATACAGAAAAAATGTAATATTGTGAAATATTATTACGATGTAAAATAAAAAAAATTCTATTTTAATATACATTAAAATCTAATTTATTCCTGTCATGCAAAGCTGTATTTTCAGCATCATTACTCCAGTCTTCAGTGTCACATGATCCTTCAGAAATCATAATAATATGCTGATTTATAATCAGTGCTGGAAACTGTTGTGCTGCTTAATATTTTTTTTTGGGGAACAGGTGATACTTTTTTCCAGGATTCTTTGATGAATAAAAAGTTAAAAAGAAGAGCATTTATTTAAAATATAAATATTTTTTAACAATATATACTACCGTTCAAACAACTGTTGCCAACATAGATAATTCTAATAATAAATCAGCATATTAGAATGATTTCTGAAGGATCATGTGACACTGAAGACTGGAGTAATGCGTCACAGAAATAAATGATGTTTTAAAGTATATTAAAATAGACACCATTATTTTATATTGTAATAACATATTGCAATATTACTGTTTTTTTCCCTGTATTTTTGTTCAAATAAATGCAGCTTTGATGAGCATAAGAGACTTCTTTAAAAAACATTACAAGTCTTACTGATCCCAAACTTTTGACCGGCAGTGTATATTAGGGAGGTACGTACCAAACCGTCATGTTTGTGTACCGTTACACTCCTGCTGTCTATACTAACTGGTCTGGTCCTGCTGCAGGTCCCTCAGTAGTGTGCGTGTCTCCTGAAGCCGTTCTCGGCGGAGACCCCGTGACTCTGCGCGTCCTGACGGGCGTTCGAGCGGCTCCTCCACGCGCTCTGGACCGGCTGCTGATGTCCAGGAGTCAGATCTCAGCGCGGCTGTCAGAGATGGACGCTCAGCTGCTCAGACTGCAGAGCATCGCCGATCACATCGACCAAGAGTTTGCCAACACCAGACTGGTAAGACATGAAGCTGCTGATGAGCTGCACCATGGGAAACGCTCTGACTAGGGCTGCAGGATAAATCGCAATGAAATCGCAATCGCGATCAGGCAAAAGCTGCGATAGTCATGCACATGTTGTCAGTGAAGCACAGTTCTGTGATCAGCAGTAAATCTCCATCAAACTCCAAATATTTACATTACATTTACATTTAGTCATTTAGCAGACGCTTTTATCCAAAGCGACTTACAAATGAGGACAATAGAAGCGATCAAAACCAACAAAAGAGCAACAACATGAAAGTGCTATGACAAGTCTTGGTTAGCCTAACGCTAACCTTTTAAATAAAGAAAACAAGTAGATAGAATAAAAAAACAAAGCTAGTGTTAGAGGGTCAGATAGATACAAAGAAGACTAATAAATACAAAGAAGACTGATAGATAAAACAGAATTAGAATAGAGAGTGCTAGAGTTCAAGGGTCAAATAAAGATGGAAGAGATGTGTTTTTATGAGCCTAACTGGAAGGTGAAATTGTGATGAAACGATGGGTTTGCTGAAACTACAAGCAAGCAGTCTGTCTTAGCCAGGTTGAGTTGAAGGTGATGATCCTTCATCCAGCAAGAAATGTCTGTTAGACATGCTGAGATGCGAGCAGATCGTCGGATCATCAGGATGGAATTAAAGGTAGAGTTGAGTGTCATCAGCATAGCAGTGATATGAAAATTCATGTTTCTGAATGACAGAAACTAGTGATGCCATGTAGACAGAGAAGAGAAGAGAAGTGGTCTGAGAACTGAGCCCTGAGGCACCCCAGAAGCTAGATGTTGCGACTTGGACACCTCACCTCTCAAATATGCCCCGCAGAAGAATCTTATGAAATTTATTTATTTAGAATTTTATGAAAAATAAAATGTCATGTTCACACTGCCCCAAAAAAAAAAAAAAAAAAAAAAAAGTGAACGAAAATGATTGAAAATAATTAAACTGTCAGTAATAAAAAAGCAAAGGACAAATGCAATGGAATAAAAAGATACAAATGAAACAAACTGTGCTTTAATGTTTTTTTTATGCAAGTCTCAAGCAGTTAACAAGCCTACTACAGAAATTAATAATCAATTGTAAAATAAAACAGCATAGTCTTCACTGTAAGAATTAAACTTTCTTTGTTTCTTATTAAAGCTACAAAGGTCCTTCACTCGAGCAGTGTGTGATTTTGAATGTCTTTTGTTGTTTGATTAATATAAAGCACACAGTCGAATCAGGAATATAGCTGCTGTCACTTTAAGAGCCGCACTTACCGTTACACGTGTATTTTCATTCTCAACATTCATTTATTACATAACCGACAAGGGTTTGTGTGAATAATCACTAAGCGGCGCATTTTAACACATTTTTGCATGTATTTGACCATTTAGGCGCACCAATAAATCTAATATACTTCTAGAAATCAAAATCCCATTTTGCAAAAGTCACGTTACATGATTTTACAGATTTGCATGTGAAATTGGGCTTTTATGGAGGAATGAAAGAGCAGCGCTGGAAAGGGGGCGGAATGGGGAGCAACAATCGTTTTATCTTGATGTTGAATGTTATGGTGTCGTTCTGCTCCTTGTTTCCCCCGTGTTTTGGTTCTTTGGTTTCGATATTAAACTGCCTGCATTCAGATCCACATTCCCTGCCTGCCTTCTTCATCCTCCAGCTCATAACAAAAACATGTTATTAAATGTGGTATTTTCACATGCTTTCAGATGGAGCAGCATTTACTACACAGAGCCGTAGTTCACTGAGAAGCTACACAAACCGCTGTAAATGCCGCAAACGATTTCGATGAACGATTTGCGATTTTGTCTTTTTTTTGTGTAGCTTGTCAGTGAACTACAGCTCTGTGTAGTAAATGCTGCTCCATCTGAAAGCACGTGATGGAGATTTACTACTAATCACAGAACCGGCTTTACTGATGAGATGCGCGTGACTATCACAGTCGATTAATCGTGCAGCCCTTTCTCTTCAGCTGGTGAACACTATCGAGACGCTGAGTCCTTCAGCGATGGAGAAGAAACCTCAGTCCAGCTCTCTCAGAGTCATACAAGAAGGTGAGACGACTTCAGCAGCTTTATATAGAGAAATAAAGTAGAATAAACAAGGCCGTTTAACAGTTCTGCTGAATGTGTGAACAGTGAGGAGTTACTGTCCTTCACCGCATCGGTTTGGAGCCACGGCCGACCCAGAGAGACAAGATGAGCAGGTTTTGTCTTCTTCTGTATTGACCCGAAGTTCAGTCCATCACGAGCGCTTTCCTCCCACAGGTACGTTATCATCTCTCCTCACATACTCACAGAGTTTTCATTAGGGGTGGGAGAAAAGAAAATTCACCTAACTATCGCTATTCTTTTTAAAACGATTTAAAAATAACTAAAACGGTATGCAAAGTAACATAGCACTTTATTTCAGAAAGTATTTTTTCTACTCATTTTGTTGAACATTTGACTTATATTCATGTGCAAGTTCAGTGTTTTGGGTCTTGAAAGTTTCATGGTTCTAGGTACTTTAAATATACACCGTGTATGTGTATGCTTCTGAAATAAAAGCTCAGAAAGATGCCATGCATTGTTTTTGTTAATTACTCATCATATAGAGTCTCTTTGATCAAGTATTTTCCATTGTCTTTAATAAGCAAACAAAATTCACAATAAATTGTAATATCGAATCGCAATAGTTATATAATCGCAATACTCAATTATCGCAATATACACTACCGGTCAAAAGTTTTTTCATGTTTTTTTAAAGAAGTCTCACCAAGCCTGCATTTATTTTATCCGAAGTACAGAAAAAACAGTAAAAATTTTAAATATTTTTACTATTTAAAATAACTGTTTTCTATTTGAATATCTGTTAAACTGTAATTTATTTCTGTGATCAAATCTGAATTTTCAGCATCATTACTGCAGTCTTCAGTGTCACATGATCTTCAGAAATCTCTCTAATATGCTGATTTACTGTTCAAGAAACGTTTATTATTATTATTATTATTATTATTATTATTATCATTATCATTATCATTATTTTTTCAGGATTCTTTGATGAAAAGAAAGCATTTTAAAAAATTTTGGTAAAGAAATTATAGAAATGAATACTTTTATTTAGCAATTATGCTTTAATTTGATGATAAAGACATTTATAATGTTACAAAAGGTTTCTATTTCAGATAAATGCTGTTTTTCTGAACTTTCTATTATCAAAGAAACCTGAAAAAATTATACTCAGCTGTTTTCAACATAATAATAATAATAATAAATGTTTCTTGAGCAGCAAATCAGAATATTAGAATGATTTCTGAAGGATCATGTGACTGGAGTAATGATGCTAAAAATTCAGCTTTGAAATCACAGAAATAAATTACATTTTAAAATATATTCATATAGAAAACAGTTCTTTTAAATAGTAAAAATATTTCAAAATTTGACTTTTTTTTTTTCTGTACTTCGGATCAAATAAGTGCAGGTTTGGTGAGCAGAAGAGACTTCTTTAAAAAACATTAAAAATCTTACTGTTCTAAAGCTTTTGACGTGTAGTGTATATTAGAGTATAGTAGAGTATCGTCCCAGCCCTACTTTTCATAGTGTTTTGTTTGAGACTAGTGAAAAAACCCCCCGTCAAAATACACCTTTAAGTTGTTATTTTATTACACTTTATATATTTGCATCTGTAGATTAAATTACAATGCATATCTTAAAGGGCCATTTTCAGAATTTTTTTTCTCCACTTCAGAAGCACTTACACCAAAACGTACAGTTTTACTCCTATCTATATTCTATATTATCTATATTATAGAAGGTTTTTATAGAAGTTTTTAAATTTTTATGTCATTCACTCTGATTTATATAACACTTTATTTCTTAAGACATGGTGGAAATGTTTTTTTTTTTTCTGGCTGTTGACAGTATTTTATAATTTATTGAGTAATAAAAAGAGAAATCCAAAATCCCTTCTGTAAAAACCTTTAACTCTTAACATATCTCTATTCACCTGTGGTGTCTTGCCTTAAACAGTCTTTATTTTATTTGTTTGCTGTAAATTTGTAAGTGTTTTTTTTATTTTTATTTAGCCCTCTGGTGCTGTTATCTGAAAACCTTAACGTTTTGTTTTATTTTAATTTTTTAAATAAATAATTTTTTACTTCTGTGGAATGGTATGAAACTTGATAAGGGCTTTGGCACTTGCTAAGTGAACACACATACAAAAATCATGGGCATGATTTAAAAAGGTTCAATCGTCTTATAGACTACATTGTTCATGGTCAAAAATGACTACATTGGAAACGAATGGGAAGCGTTTGGTAGTGCACCAGAACAAAATATTCCTGAAAGCTCATTTTTTGAGATATCAACCTCAAATTTGGAACACAACTTTAGATTTCTTGCTTTTAGATTTTTTTAAATAGTATTTTTGTGCATTCTTCATAATAAAAAAATAAAACTTCTTTTAACCTTTTTTTTTTTTAAGTTTCAGCTTTTAAAATGTTTTCACTTCAGCAATAAAGTGTCTTCTTTAAAAAAAGAGGCCAAGCTTAAGTCTGCGCTTCAAAGCATTCAAGATTTATGAGTTGGAAATTAAATGTTATGCTCAAAAAAGTGGTTGACAGGTAATAAATGGATCATAACTATTCCATTAAAATAATTTAAATCCATAAAATCCCCTAAAAATACTAAATGTTAAATAAAAAACATTATACAAATAATATACAGTGCATTCATTTAATTGAAATAAAAAATGTCATGTGAACAACAACATTTCTTGTAATCCCACAGCATGTTTGTGTAGTTGTGCTTTATGAATAAATTTGAACTGAATTGTCTGTTCATCGCACGGCTTTGTGTATTAAAAGGTAGGTTGTAGGTTCCTCAGGTCCTCGCTTTAACATGATCTGCTTGTTTTCAGTGAAACTGGAGCAGCGTGAGCAAGATACTGATCCTGGTGAGTGACCTGCATCTCACACACACACACACACACACACACACACACACACCTACAGCTGAAGTCATGGATGTGTGTGTCTCTGGTTCTTTTCCTGCAGATTTGACGGAGTGTTTGCTTGAGAATCCTGTGAAGTGAGTCTGAAGTGTTTGACTCTTTGCCAGTGATTTCTCTGTATTTGTCCGTCTGATTTCATCCGGTTTCTCTCTCTTCAGGCCGGCGGAGGAGACTCTCGGGGTCAGCGGCCTCAGTGACGTGAAGGACATATTGTGTGAGTTAATCAGGGACGGCGCTTTATCCCGATCAGCGCTGGATCTGTCTCGCTCAGGAACGCTTCATCTGAGCAGGTGAGCTTCACAAATGAGCTCACTAGGACAATTTAAGCAATTTAATACACCTTTGTAGTTCTAGTTATAGCACGTATTAAGTTTCTTTCATCAAAAACAGTCATAGTTGAGTTATTCATGAGCGGTTTTTGCTCAGATGCAATGTTGTTTTAGTATACTATTATAGTTTTTATTAATATTTTGTATTAAGTTTTTGTTAACATTTTATTAGTTTTGTAGTTTTAGAGTCTATATGTTTTTTATTAGTTTTGTTTAATTTGAAGTTTTAGTTATTTTAGTAACCAAAATGAGAAATGTTGCCAATAACTAAAATAAAATATACAAAACTTAATTTTTTTTAATTTTAGTTAGTTGCCATTTTATTAATATTTTGAATTAGTTTTTATTTTTCTTTCTAATTTAACATTTTGATTTATTGTTGTTGTTTGTGTTTTTAAAAATGTTTTTATTAGTTTGTTTCATTTTTAATATTAGTTTATTGTTTAGTTGAAAGCCTAAAATAACTAAAACTAAAAATGAAATAAAAATTCATAAAAACTATATAGACTTTAAAAAACACAGCTGATGAATAGAATGTTTAATAAAATTAAGAAGAAAATGGAAAAATAAATCCTAACTCGAAATATTAATAAAATGTACTATAATAATTTTATTACATTTATTGTTGTATTAAAAATGAAATAAAAACTATATAGACTTTTAAAAACACAGCTGATGAATAGAATGTTTAATAAAATTAAGAAGAAAATGGAAAAATAAATCCTAACTCAAAATATTAATAAAATGTACTATAATAATTTTATTACATTTATTGTTGTATTAAAAATGAAATAAAAACTATATAGACTTTTAAAAACACAGCTAATGAATAAAATGTTTAATAAAAGTAAAAATAAACCCTACTAAACCCAAAATCTACTGTAATAATTTCATTAAATGTATTATTTTAAATATGTCTCTGTTGCCACTAATTAAAAATAAAATATATAAAACTTAAAATTAATATAAGTTTTTATCTTTCCATTTTCAATTTTCTTTTTCACTTTAATTAACATTTTATTGATTAACTGAAAACAAGATAAAAAAATGAATAAAACCTATTTAGTCAGTCATTAAAAAAAACATACAACAAATGAATAAAATGCTAACTAAAATTAAAAAGAAAATGGAAAATCAAAATGACCTAAATTTTAATAAAATAAAATGAAATAAAGTATAAGGTTTAGATATTTAATTTTATTTCAGTCAGTGAAAATGATTTTAATAGTTTTAGTCAACTGTACTTGGATAAAAGAGTCTGAATCTAAATGATCTGTGTTATGATTGGCTAAGTAGGTCAGTGAGGGATGCGTGACGCATATATTGATTGATTTGATTGGATCTGTGGTGGCGGCAGGTCAGAGGTCAAGCCGAGCGGAGCCATGATGGAGGAGGAGCGCAGGGATGTGAGGATGTGGATGAGGAGGAAACAGAGAGAACGACTGACGGAGTACAGAAAACAGAGAGAAGAGAAGAGAGAGAAAGAGCACAGACCCTTCATCTCTCCAGTTAAACACGTGAGACGCTGACCGTTTGTGTTTGATTGCAATTATTCTCAGAATCTGTTTTCTTCTAGACTTTCTTCATGTTGAGAAAAACCTGTTTCTGTTGGGTTATAAATCAGGATTCTCAAACAGTTGCTAATATTTATTTCCACATTGATTATATGAATAATTACATTTTTATTAATACATAAACTACTGTTTAAAAGTCTGGAGTCTGTAAGATTTGTTTAATGTTTTTCAAAGCGTCTCTTATTGCTCACCAAGGCTGCATTTATTTGATTAAAAATACAATAAAAACTGTAATATTGGGAAATATTATTATCATTTAAAATAACTGTTCTCTATTGTAGTGTATCTTAAACTGTAATTTATTTCTGTGATGTGCAGCTGTATTTTCAGCATCATTACTGCAGTCTTCAGCGTCACATGATCTTCAGAAATCATAATAATATGCTGATTTGCTGCTCAACAAACATTTCTGATTATTATCAATGTTGAAAACAGTTAATGTTTTTGTGGAAACTGTGATGCATTTGATTTTTTCAAGTTCAAAAGAACAGCATTTATTTGAAACAAAAATCTTTTGTAATATTATATCTTTACTGTCTCTTTTGATCAATTTAATGCATCCTTGAAGAATAAAAAAAAATTAAAAGTAGTTTTCTTAAAAAAAAAAAAAGTTTTTATATATTAAAAATAATTAATGCAATATTACAATATCTAAATAAATAATTATAATATATAATTTAATCTTTATTTAATTAATAAAATATGAAAATATGTACATCTAGATTTTTTTCATGTATAATGAAATTTAATAACAATTAAGAATAAATAATAGTTTTTAATCAACAATAGTATTATCTAGAGACTGAACATTACTGAACATTAAATCCAGTGCTGTGAATATTGTGTGAATATACTGTGAATACTTTATGCAGCTTTAGTTCTATACTAAAGCTATTGGTTAAACATCATTTGTCTCGTTTTTCCACACGTATTTAAGTCTATAAGTGAAGCTTGAAGTTTTAGTTTTACACAAAAGCCTGTTAGTAACTTTATTCTTCTGAATAATTCATTCCTGCAGCAGAATCCAACCTCCGTAGATCTGGCAACCAGCAAGAAAACCAAAGAAGAGCGAGACAGGTATGATTGTGCGTGTGCTCGACTAACATGTGCTGGTTTTCACGCGTGTTTCATGTGATCCGTGTGCGTTTAGGCTGCTTCTTCAGGAGCATCATGAACAGAGAGCGCGTGACGCCTGCGGTCTGATCGCTGAGCTGCTCACCACACCGATCAACCTTCCCACAAACCCACAGCACAGCCTCAGGTGCATTCTGGGATTGCCTCCTCTGTGCAGGCTGCAGTTGTTGCTTTTGATGCAGATCCAGTGCTTTGTTTGGAGAATCAATGCTGAACGTCCTGCGCTGTGTTTCAGGAGCACAAATAAGAGGATTCCCAGGAGTCCGAGCGGAGCACAGGCTTCTCTGGGAAAGACCGTCGTGCTTCAGAGGAAAGCTGCAGCGAAAACACGCGGCTCTTTGAGCGGCAGACTCGGCCTGCACAGACCAGGTTCATATTTGTTTCATTATTTCATTTATAAATGTGAGCCG
>NC_081164.1:26427102-26432102 GCF_012432095.1 Onychostoma macrolepis | reverse complement strand
ACAGTCCAGTTCTTTTCTCCACAGCCCAGTTAAGATGCTTCTGACGTTGTCTCTGGTTCAGAAGTGGCTTGGTAGCCCTTTTCCTGAAGGCGTCTGAGCGTGGTGACTCTTGATGCACTGACTCCAGCTTCAGTTCTCTCCTTGTGAAGCTCTCCCAAGTGTTTGAATCGGCTTTGCTTGACTGTATTCTCAAGCTTGCGGTCATCCCTGTTGCTTGTGCACCTTTTCCTACCCAAATTCTTCCTTCCAGTCAACTTTGCATTTAATATGCTTTGATACAGCACTCTGTAAACAGCCACACCTTTCAGTAATGACCTTCTGTGACTTACCCTCTTTGTGGAGGGTGTCAGTGTTTGTCTTCTGGATCATTGCCAAGTCAGCAGTCTTCCCCATTATTGTGGTTTCAAAGAACAAGAGATACCCAGAATTTATACTGTAGGGATGGTCATTTATTCAAACTCAAATGTAAATATTCTAATATTTTGAGATACTGATTTTTGACTTTCATGAGCTGTAGCTCTAATCATCAAAATTAAAAGAAATAAACATTTGAAATATATCAGTCTGTGTGTAATGAATGAATATAATATACAAGTTTCACTTTTGAATGGAATTAGTGAAATAAATAAACTTTTTGATGATATTCTAATTATATGACCAGCACCTGTATATATATATAAATCTAAATTACCCTTTTTTTTACTTGAGCTTACATGTATTTTACATAATTTTATATAGAAATGAAAACTAAATAATGCACCATTTATTTATTTCTCTATATAATATAAAAAGACATCAAAAGTTTTATGTAGCATTTAAGGAATAAATAAATAAAGCAAAATGTATTTCTGTATAAATATTTAGAGTATTGTCTAGCACTGTCAAGTCCCTTCAAAGCTCTAAATAATAACAAATAAATATGCAGTGCTTTTGGTTCATTGTAGAAGGTTTTGGCATGTCTTGTCCAGGGCTGTGAGAAGCTGGACGAGGAGTGGACCGATGCGGATCTCCTGCGTGGTCTGGATCTGGACGCTGTTTCTCAAAGCTCCGGCAGTGTCCTGAGCAAACTGGACTGGGCCGCCATCGAGAGGCTCGTGGCCGAGCAGCAGTGAGGGAGCGTCCAGATGTCCAGATGTTGTCCAGCTGCAGCTGCTGACTGTGAATGATTGTGCTGTTTGTGTGTCGTGTGCTTGAGCAGAATAAACTGGACTCTCTGGCAGGTGCGTGTGGTGCTGGATTCATTTCAGAGCGCAGAGCCTTCAGATGCCTTCACCGTCTCATTTAGCGTTTCGAAGATACGATAATGAAAGATTTGTTTATTTATTTCTAATATAATTATTAATTATTATTGTGTATGAGTAAACACACAATAACAACTTTTGTTTGGTAAGAGAATTTGTCAGTTTTTTTTATTATGCCACACATCAGAACAATACAACGAGAAACATTCAGATGTTAAAGAAAAATAGAAAAAGATGATCAACATTTTATGAATATGAAACTTCCCCATTAAAATTAACAATTGTATGAAATAAGCTTTATGTTTTTTCAAATCCATGATCACTGAAGTATATCATTACATCAAATCCACAAAACATTTCTCAAAAAAAAAAAAAAAAAAAAAAAAAAGTAATTGAGATTATTGTAGGTCGCGATGACGTCGTTGAGCCGGTATTCAGGAGAGACTTTTATTTTGACTCTCGGCGTCCCGGAAGTGTGTGATTATTATTGTCATGGCTGATCGCGGCAGCGATGCTGGTGAGTTTCTGAGTTTATTTTATTATTCGTGAAGTGTTTGTGTCGTGTAGCTGAGGTGGACGCGGTCAGACTGCAGGACAGTGTGTTTCTGAAAGCGTCGGTGGTTTAATGAAGTCAGTTGCAGTCGCCGCGGCTGTTATAATAATAATAATCACACGTGATTCTTCAGTAATAACCAGAATATCGGAGCCCTCAGTCTGCTTTTTGTGTTCATAGTGACTCAACTGGCCTCGTGTTTTGGCTTTCAGGAGCCCTTCTGCTTTATAAGTGAAAATACACTCAAAAAATAAAAATAAAATAAAAAAAACACCTTCGCGATTCGTTGTACTATAGTAACGGTAGTACTGTGGTAATACTATGGTATTCGTTAAAGTGCCCCGGATACTGTATAATACTGCAGTACTGCGTGGATATATTATACAAGTACTGTGATTGTGGTAATCTTGGAAATAAAGCTGTGTACCATAGTATTACCATCACTGTAGCACCTCAGTACCTTTTGTGAAAGTAATAATAGAAATTATGATAGAATAATATATGAGTTCTACAATTAAGCTTGTTTTGCCTCTAGATTATTATTTTTTCCAAACATTTTTATTTTATTAATATTTTATCTACCATCATTCAATAAATAAGATATACTTCATGTGTTTTTTTTTTTCACACCATATTCGTTTTTATAATGTAAGGTAATAATAGAAATTTCCCTTTTGATGATGATGATTATTGTTATTTTTTATTGTATTGAAATCTGACTGTGATTCATACATTATTCATTGTTAAAAAATAAATAAATAAATATACACTACCTTTTGTAAAGTTAATAATTCTATAATAGAATCATACAAATAGAAATGTAAAAACTCAAATTTTTCCTCTAGAATATTAATAATAATAATTGTATTTATAAATTTTAGACTGACACCTATACATTATTTATTGTTTATGAATAATATGAATAATAATAATAACAACAACAACAGAAGTTCTGTAATAATAGCAATTTCAGAAATTTTAAAAACTGAACTCCCTTTAGAATATTACTTTTTATTTTATTAATTTATTTTAACAGACACCTGCACATTATTAATTGTTTAAGAAAAAACAATAACATAGTTATTTTTGTGAAGGTAGTAATTCTATAATAATAACAACAACAGCAATTCTGTAATAACAGCTATAGCAGAAATTTTGAGAATCAAACTTAATTTTCCCTTATAATTTTTATATATTGTTTTATTATTATTCATTGTTTATGTAATAATAATAATAATAATAATATTAATGAAAATAATAACAGAAAATCTGTAATAATTTCAATAGCAGATATTTTGAAAATTAAATTCTAATTTCCCTTTAAAATATTATTATTTTTCATGATTTGTTTTATTATTTTTACTACCAACGATACATTATTAATTTCTTGCAAAGTAGTGCTATCAAATGATTAAATGTGATTCATCGCATCCAAAATAAGTTTTTGTTTACATAATATATGTGTGTGTACAGTGTATATTTATTATGTTTATATAAACACACTGTATATATTTAAGAAAAATGTTTATATATTTATATATAATAATATTTTAAAAATATATACAGTATGTGTGTGTCTTTATATAAACACAGTACACACACATGAAAGCTTGTGTTTTGTATGCGACGGATCGTTGAAGGCAGTAATGATGATGTTGTGGTTTGCTCTGATCACAGGAGACGCAGATATCTCGTCTGTCATGGGCTTCTCGGGGTTCGGTGAGTGTTTCTGCAGCTCTCTCTCTCTCTGTGTGTGTTCAGTGTCACATGCTCAGTCTGCGTCCCGTTTGTTTCATGCTCAGGGAAGAAAGCTCGGACCTTTGACCTGGAGGCCATGTTTGAGCAGACGAGGAGGACGGCCATCGAGAGGAGCCAGCGTGTGGAAGGTCATTACTCGGTGATTTCAGCTGTAGACGGAGGCGCTGTAAGTGTGAAGCATGCTGTTGACTCTGAGTTTTACTGCCGCAGAAGAGCGTCTGAAACACGCAGCGGAGGCCAGCAGCGGCTCGCAGAGAGACACGCCGTCCACGTCAGCTTCAGCAGCATCCCTACGGCAAGTGCAAACAATTAAACCTAGCACTCTATTCTAATTCAGTTCTTTAAAAAAAAAAGTGCCTCTTTTAGACTTGCTTGTTTTGTTTAAAATTGACAAAACTAATACTAGCGTTTCTAATCTTTTTGTATTCTATTTGTTTTCTTTTTATTTATTACACTGTATAATAAAAAAAAAACCTTGCAACAAGAAAATGTACATTTATGAATATAATGTGTTCCCTGTAAAATAAATACATTTCTTATAAATTCTGTGTTATGTTTACAATGAGGTAAATAACAGATTATAACACACACAGTTAAATCAATGCATGAATTGGATTTTGAAGCAAGGAATTTTAACAAGTCACCAAAATTCCTGAAAAAAACACGATCAATAGACTCGATACTGAAATTAGTTCTAATGAGGATTGCCAAATTTGAGTGTAATCTCATTAGTGGGGTATATATCATGCAAAATTTTTAAATGTAATTCTTTTAATTTGTTGGGGACATAATTTATAAGGCAAGAGCCATGCTTTTTCCAGTTAGTCTTATTCTATTCAATTCAATTCAAGTTTATTTGTAAAGCGCTTTTCACGACACATTGTTGCAAAGCAGCTTTACAGGAAATTAAGTTTCTACATTATATTTAGTAATAGTTTATCAGTGGTGACCATGTCAAGCTGATGTCCACATCGCAGAAGCGTACAGTAAAATAATTCCAAATTATTACAATTATTATTAGAATTAAAGAATTCCAAAAAAAATTTAAATTTTTTTTTTTTTTTGACTGAAACACATTTCTAATAATTTTATTACTACATTTCGGGTCGTAAATACACTGGTCTTCAACCAAGAAATTCTGCTCCTTTTTTTTTTTACAATCGCTTCAAATGATGATGAGATTTCATTAAGCGAACAAGACCATAACATTGTGAGAAATTCCTGGGAAATTGTGTTTAAACGTGGAATCACAGTAAAACATTCCCTCGTGGATCTCGTGCATCACAAAGATGATCAATACCTTTTTCATACCAGTTCTTAAGAAACATCAACTGTGTTTGTGTGAACAGGAAGCAGAACCGTGTCATCGGTCCTCCACTTCCTCCTGCGCTCGGCGCTCAGATGGAGGAGGACGATGATGATGATGATGATGATGATGATGATGATGA
>NC_081164.1:26357102-26422102 GCF_012432095.1 Onychostoma macrolepis | reverse complement strand
GAACTACAACCTCCATTTAAAATTATTATTATTTTTTTTTAATTTCAATTTATTCAGAATCGTGCCGCTCTATTTTGCACACAAACAGCTCTTAACTTTTATGCAGCCGGCTGATTTTTGTTCATGAAATGACACAAAATAAATACGTTTGATATCTGAATGTTTGACTTCGCGATCCTGTAGAGGTGCGCACTAATGCAGCAATTTACTGTAATACTTTAATTGAATTACTATTCCCTTGAAAAAGTAAAGTAAGGGATTACTCTTGTTTTTTCTGTAATTTAATTACAGTTACTTCTTATGTAATTGAACTTAATACTGTATATAGACTGTACAACATTTATATATAATACAATGCAATAGTGGATTAAACATCAACATTTTAAAATGCATGCTTTTTCTGCACCCTTCTTGATAAGCACATTTTATCCCTAAAATTCCCATTAATTTAATGCAAAAATATGACCGTATTTTTATTTAAGTTGTATAATAAAAAATGAACATTATGGTAATATTTGTCACCTTTAATTTATGCTGATGTAGATAAACATATGTAGTGTTTATAATTAATAAATAAATGAAAGGAATGAAAATCTAATGAGAAATTAAAATAACTTTATAGAGATGTATAATATAAAATAAAAATATTTTATATCCAGAAAGTTACATTTTCATTCTCAAATTCCCATTAATTGAATGCAAAAACATAATTACAATATAATATTATCAAAATTATTTAAATTGTATGTAAAAAATAAACATTATGGTAATATTTGATACATTTATCTTATGCTTATGTAGATAAACATATGTAGCATTTATAGTGTTTTACAGTCATGAAAATCTAATGAGAATAAATAATAAAACTGTTTTACATGTAGAAAATGAATCCTATATTTGCGATTAGTATATTTTTTTGCATTTGACATGTTCTAGTTATTAATTTATAGTTAAGCTTATTGCGAAAATAAAATCGCAATCACATTTTCCATACAAAGCCTATTTTTAAACAGGCCCTCGATCTCCGCTCAAATCAGCTAAATGCAGCCAGATGCTGGGTATTTTTGTTCTTGTCTTATGTCTTTTTCCTTGAAATCCTCCTAAAAGTGGAACCCAATTGTCTCGAGATGTTGAACTCTAATTGACTGAGCCCGAGTGCGATTTACTAAAGCGCCACGGCACATTAACGAGTTCATCAGCCCAGGTACGGTGGCATCTTTTTACCAGCAGACGGCAAACAGAGCGGCCAAAGCAAACACGCGGTCCATGTGGAGCCCATAAAGCCGCTGACCCGCAGAGGGTAACAGGAATTTACAGCAGACCTCTGCCTCTGATGGCCGTGTTTTCTTCTTCTCTGCGCTCTCACAGAGTCATTGACACCGTTTACAGCCTCTCCAGGACCGCAGCGCTCAATCTGACTCTAATTGTGCTCAATTCACTCTCAAACAGCGCAGAGATGATGAATCGCTTCCAACTGGACTCAGTTTGCACAGATTGCGCTGTTATCTTGTGCTTGTACTGTGTTAGCACAGCTTATGAACACGGCTGGGTCACATTACACACCAGAACAAAGAGACTTGAGACTTTTTATGACCTTTAATACTTTTTGCTTTTGTCGTTTTAATGACAGTGAAGCACGCTCTCTCCGTTGCTGTAATGCAAAAATAATGAGATATTATTTAGATTGTATTTATGCATCATGGTAGTGTTTGTAGTGCAGCTTATAATTTATTTAAATAAAAAGTAATTGCATTAAAGTGACCATTAATATATTTGACCTTATTTTTTTTAAATTTGAATTTTTTGATTTATTCTTATTTTGGGGTGTGTGTGTGTGTGTGTGTGTGTGTGTGTGTGTGTGTGTGTGTGTGTGCAGTCATCAGATCAAGTCTCTGCAGTACAGCATCACCGGGGACGTTATTCTGGTGGTGGCCGGAAACTCGCAGGCCAAAGTTCTGGACCGTGACGGATTCCAGGTCCTCGAATGCGTCAAAGGAGATCAGTATATTGTGGACATGGCCAATACCAAGGTAACTTTAAAGACTCATTTGCATATAGAAATCTTAAAGGAATAGTTCACCCAAAAATTCAAATTTGCTGTTCATTTACTCACCCTCGATCCAAGATGACTTCTTTTTTCTCAAATCAACAGTGATTTTTAGCTGAAACCTAAAATGCAAGTCAATGGCTGCCGGCACTTTGAGAGTCAAAAAAGCATACGATTAAACACAAAATTAATATCCATGGCTCCTAACAACATATGAAGAGTTCATTTGCAAAAACCGATAAACACCACTTTAAAAAAAACACTTTTTGTTTTTCTCCACGTATAGCTAGCGTTGGGTACGGAAAACTGGTTCCATTTTAGAACCGGTTCCAAATTTCCAAGAACCAGGCATTTCGATTCCTGCGTTCACATTTTAATGTGCTTTAAAACGATTTAAGTGCAGGAACGGAAAGAACTTGCACCTTGTTTGCGTGCATTTCTCTGCAGAAAAGGTTGTTCTGGGCCGGAACTGACTTCTTTCATATTTATCTCCCAGTGTGCAGAAAACTGCATCAGTGTATCATCATAAACACAGCCGCTTTTGTCTTAAGTGAACGTAAACAGATGAGAAAGAAAGCACACATGTACAGTATTTTTAGATCTGCATGCGTTCGGTATTAAAGAGACAGCAGCCTAATAAACACACTGCCTGTTATTAATGTTAATCAAAGAACAAAGGAAAATCATTCACTGATCTTGACTGAATATCTTTAATAACTTAAATCTATATTCATTTATGAAAAGAAAACTATGCAGTGTTTTTAAACTTTTAAGTACAGTTTCTGTGCCTGAAATTTAGTTCAGTTGTATTTATGCTATTACTAATTGATTTGTTTGTTCCTATTTTATTACAGACTGTTTACTTGTCTTTAACACTTTAATATTTGAAATGTATATAAGTCTAGTTGTTTTCTGTGGTATTTTTGTTAAAAGCATAGGCAAAAGTTCCTCTAGTAGGTCTAAGTGTTCTGATTATATATATATATATATATATATAATTTATTTATTTATATAATATATATATTTTTTTATTTAAAAATACTTTGTGAACTTTAATTTAAGTTACCTGTATTGTTTTTTTTTTTTTGAGTTATTATTACTTAATCAAAACAACCCAACTGCACTTTGATTGATATTACTTTGGAATGCACAATAAAAAAAAAACATAATTTATGAAAATTTACAAAAATTAAGTGTTTGCAATCTGTTTTTGCAAATAAACTCTTCATATTGAGGTCTTCTGAAGCGAAACAATCAGTTTGTGCAAGAAACTGAACATTATTTACAGCGTTATTACCTGTAATCCAGAGCCTCAGGCAAACAGAGACATACGATTCTTTTCTGTGAACCGATTCTTACTTCAGTGAACTGCTTCAAATAAACAATTCACCGGTTTGTTTACATGATCACTCGATGATGTAATGTATACGCAATTATATTTTCGAAGCACCCAATAATGATGTGAAAGCATATAAAGGGAATAAACTCTTCTTCATCGGATCACATTTGTACATAAACCATGAGAAAGCATTAAAACGTTGATTTCACCCCTTTATTGAAGTGTTGGGTTCACTCAGGCTCATATCAGCGGCTCATCAGTCCGACTCCAGCTGTTTCAGTAGCTATGTTTCCATCCAAAGATGCGAATTTAACGTGTGCACACAACTGGAATATCGCATAAAACATTTTTGAATAAAGCACCGTTTCCATCCAACGAGTCAAAGAGAACAAAATCGTCACGTCCTGATTAACTGATGCTAAAGAAAACTAGGAGAAGCCACTAAATATAATATTTTCTCATATGATAAATGACATGTGTCTCAGAGCGAGCAGACGAAACACAATAAAGTCACTGCTTTTGGAGGCGGATGCCTGTTATTTAGGAACGCAGTCGTTTAAGACAATTCTAGAGAATTCTCAGAACGACCCAAACAACACCCAGATGCTGTGAACGAGATCGTAAAAGTGTAGTTTTTAATATATATTTAAAGTTGTGTTTAAAGTGGTGTTTTGGCGCAGTATCTGTGAAAGGAACTCAAAGCGAAAGCACAATATAATCTGTTCATCAAGTGTGTTTTAAAGCGAAGCTGCACTTGGTTCAGACGATCAGCTGGTGATCCGGTGTTTTCCGCGTCTCACTGAATGAATGAAGTCGACTCCTTTATTACACGTTCTGTGAGTTTAGCGCGCGTTTGGGAACCAAGTTCTGCTTTATTTCAGCGTTTCACTAGATTTGTAGCGAGACGTGTTTTTGTTTTCACTGAAGCTGGAGTTTCCTTCAAAATAAAAGCTTAAAGTGCAGAATATGAATTACTGACAGCGGCGGCTTAAACGCAGTCCGACTTCAAAATATCTCTCTCAAGTGTAGAAATGAGGAAAGAAGTATTGTGATTTCTCTACTGTAGTGTAAAGCAGGAATAATACACCTGTTCATTTTCATTTATTTTACAGTGCAGTTGTTTTACAATATATGGCTATTACTGTCGTTATTATTATAATATTCTAATTAGTTTGTCTTCCTGAAACACCAGTGAGAGTGTAGTTTAGACTGAGACAGTGTATCACAAATAAAGAGTTTTTTCTGACTCAAGTTTTATTAGTTAAGAACACGGGTTGAAGCTCTCAAAGCGCATTAAACAGAATAATTTAACTTGAAAATGTACAAAATGTTCTTTTTTTTTTCAAATTCTTCATTTGTCTTTATTTTTATTGCAATAAATATCGTATCATGGACTTCATATCGCAATATTATCATATTGTGAGATTTTGATATCGTTACATCCCTACCAAAAAGAACTGGTTCAAAAGAATGATTCGTTCGTGAACCTGAGGCTCTGGATTACAGGTAATAATGTTGAGTTTCTTGCACAGACCGATCGTTTCGCTTCATAAGACCTCATCGTCAGGAGCCACGGGGATTCATTTTGTGCCATTGACTTGCATTTTACCAGCAAATTTTAATTTTGAGTGAAAGGGTTTTATTATAAGGGTCAGAAAGAGACAAAGCGGTATGCGTCTTATAGATGCGTTTTGTCTCAGTGTCTGCTCTGCTTGTTCACATGCTCGGAGAGCTTCTCAGTTCTCACGCTCTGTTTGTTTGCTGCATCTGGACGCTGTTTGTTGACTGAGGCGTAATGAGGTGTACATGAACTACATCAGAGAGGCCAGCACACACTAAATATTGCACCTGGTCCTTCGGCCCGTCCACAGACACACTGTCCCTCTGTAATCAGTGGATGACCGATGCTCGCGTCACTAATGTAGTGTGGCTTTGATTGGAATTAGCTTTTCTCTCCTCTTTGGGTTTGTTATGTACCCTTGCGAGAGCATTTCAGCCTCAGACATAAATATTGTTTTCTTCAATCATTGTCAATGTCTTGTTTTGCTGTTGAAGATGCCAACTGGACGTCCATAACAGAAATACTTGAATGCAGTGTTTTATTATCATAGTTATTACTTCCACATGTGAGCACACTTGGCGTACACGGCAGACACACTTGTATACTATTGTAGTATGTAAAAATATAACTTTTTCGTTTTAGTTTATTTTTTAGAAATCGTGTTTTTTTTGTTTTTTTTAATGGGGGGGGGGTGGTTACAACTTTCTGCTCTCTTCTGCTCACCACGGCTGCATTTATTTAATCAAAAACACATTAAAAAATTGTGAAATATTATTGCAATTTAAAATAATGGTTTTCTATGTTAATCTGTTCACAAAATGTAATGTATTTCTGTGATGCAGCGCTGAATTTTCAGCATCATTACTGCAGTCTTCAGCGTCACATGATCTTCAAAAATCATTCTAATATGCTGAATTGCTGCCCAATAAACATTTCTGATTATTATCAATGTTCAAAACAGTTGTGCTGCACAATATTTTTGTTGAAACTGAGATACATTGGGGTAAGTAATATTTAGTTGAAAAACAAAAAAGTAATTAATATTTCTGATCATTAAGGACACATTAAATGGATCAAAAGTCACAGTAAAGACATTTCTAATGTGGCAAAAGATTAAATAAATGCTGTTCTTTTGAACTTTCTATTCATCTTTGAATCCTAAAAAAATATAATGTATCAGTTTCCACAAAAAATGAAGCAGCACAACTGTTTTCAACATTGATGATAATAATAACAACCATTATTAATAATTGAGCGCTAATGATAGTAATTCAGATTTGCATCACAGGAATAAATTATATTTTAAAATATATTCGCATAGAAAACAGTTATTTTAAATTGTAGTAATATTTCACAATTTTCAATGTATTTTTGATCAAATAAATGCAGCCTTGGTGAGAAGAAAAGACTCTTTCAAAAACCTATTTTAAAAAATCGTAATTATAAAAAAAAACACAACTAATAAAAAGAACAAGAGCACAAAAAATAATAAATAATTAAGCTAAAATAATAATTTTAATATAAAAAATAATAAAAAAAGAATTTTAGTACTTCAACTTTAGTACTTATTTTAAAGCTTTTAGTTTTATATTTTATTTCATTTAACAAAAACAATATTTAATAGTTTTTGTGGGTGTTATTAGCGGTCAGTCATATTGCGTCTGTGGTCAGTAGCTCCAAACAAACCATCTTTTGTTTCCTGTTTAGTCACTGACTGACAGGAAGTAGTTGTGATGCATGATCCGTCCTAACAATGCATTTCTGAGTCAAACCACGCGAGGATGGAGCCAGATATCTTTGGGCGTCGTGAAGGTCACATGAACAAATGCTGCAATAAAGTATTCAGAGCATATTTGTTGTGATGCAGCAAATGAATGGCACGCTTTAATAATGCACTTTAAACAATGCAGCATGTGCTCATCATTACAGACAATCACTGACAGCTTTATTTATTCTCTCAGAATGACTTTATGAAAGCGTTCTGATGCATTTCCTGTTCTTCGATTGGACTCATTTCCTGTGTCTAAATTAACACTTTAGAGTCAACATTGGAAACATGTTTTCTTCTGTAGAGTGTGAATGTGAAACAGAGCATTCATTCATCAGGAAATATTGTAGGACAGAACATTGTTTTATTCATGTTAGGCTGATATTTATTAGTAGTGGTGTTTAGTAAGAAAGATAGAAATAATTCTAAAGTACCTTTTTTTTTTTTTTTATAATTTACATTAATCATCCATAGTAAGACCAAAAAAATTTATTATATTATATAATCAACTTTGCTGACACGTTGACGTTGATTCAAATTATTTATTGGAATTTTATTCAGATTTTTATTTATTTATTTATATGATTCAATTATTTATTGGAATTTTATTTAGATATTATTTTTATGTATTATGATTCAAATGATTCATTGGAATTGTGCAAATGTTATTTTTATTTATTTATTTAGTAACATGATTCAAATTATTAAATTATTTTTCTAGTATTTATTTATTTATTTTCTCAGACTTTTGGAATTTTATCCAGATTCTTAAAAATGTATTAATAAAATTTAAATTATAATTCAAATGATTAATATAATTCAATTATTATTCAGATATTATTTTTGTTTGTTTATGTATTAATGTGATATTTGTTTTATTAATATGATCCAAATTATTTTTATTTATTTATTTATTAACATGAACCAAACTTTTGGAATTGTATCCAGATGTGTTAATATGATTCAAATGATTTATTGTAATTATATTTATATTTATTTATTTGTTAATGATTCAAATTATCTATTGAATTTCATTCAGATTTAAATTTTATTTATTAGTATTATTTAAATTATTTATTGGTATTTTACTTAGTATGTATGTGTGTGTTTATATATTTATTTATTTATGTTTTAATTTTATTCCTATATTTTATTTTGATTTATTTTTGAGTATGATTCAAATTGAATGTTGCTTTATTTGCATCCTGATTATGATGTTAATCTGTCGTCTGTGGTCTTGTAGGGTCACACAGCGATGCTGAACGATGGCTGCTGGCATCCCAAAATTAAAGAGGAGTTCCTGACCTGCTCCAATGACGGGTGAGTCGTCGAGTGCGGATCCTTTGGTCGTATTAAGCTGGTTTCTCCTGGCGTTTAGTGAACGTGTGAAGAGTCTCGTTCTGTCGTGGCTCAGCACACGTTGAGTGTTGAGCTTTGTTTCCTCGGCATTCTGTGTTTGCATACTTCAGTGTGTTCATGGCCTTTCTGAAAACCCATAATCCCAGGGGATTGTGGGTATTTCACTGGGCTTGTTGTGAGTGATTTAAAGTTTGATGTTAGTCACTGAAACTTTCCAAACAACATGGAGCCAAATGCATGATTGTCTTAATCAAATTTAACGTTTGTATAAGCTCTGAAATATATTCCTCAAACACAATCCATTCTCATAACTCATAACTTAAACTAAACCGATATGTTTTTTTTCTTTAAATATAATAACATTTATGGCAGTCATCATGAAAGTGAGTCAGATTGAATGATTCAGTGAGTCTTTTTTTCACACTGGTCTTTTTGGTCAATTCAGGAATCGCTCCATAAAACAAATTTGTTCATACAAATGATCATCTTTTATTCTTTAACTATCCAGTCAGTTAGTGAGTCTTAATTCTGATTCAGTGAGTCATCTGATAGTCTGATTCAAACAGCAACTCCTTTTGACTCCTAATGACTCCTTGTTCATAAGAGTCATTTGTTCATAAGAATAAGTCAATTATTTATATTTGTTAAAGATAACATTTATGGCAGTCATTAAGCAAGTGAGTCAGATTTAGTGATTCAGTGAGTCTTTTTTCAGACAGGTTCTTCTGGCCATTTCAAGAATCGCTCCATAAGTATGATTTGTTCATAAAAATCTGTATTTTTGATCATCTTTTAATGTTTTTCTTTAATTATCCAGTCAGTCTTTCTTCAGATTCAGTGAGTCGTTTGTTAGTCTGATTCAAACAAACTCTCTTTGTCTTCTTGACCAAAGTAAGAATCTGTTCATAGGAGTCATTTATGCTTCTTTTAATATTGTTTCTGACATTCATCCAGTGAGTGAAGTGAGTCTGATTAGGTTTTTATTTTTTAATTTATTTTTTTTAACCAATTTAAGAATCTGTTCATAAAAATCAGTTGTTTTGATAACATCTTTTGAGTTTTTCTTCAATTAAAATAGCAATTCTGGCAGTAGTTTTGTCAGTAACTGATTTTGATTTATTTATTTATTCAAGAATCTGTTCATTAGAGTCATTGGTTGGTCTCTTTATAAAGAATTAGAAAAAAGTTATAGAAGTTTAAGTTTGCAGTAAAGATAATGCAGTAAACCTATTTTTTTATTTAATGTAAAATATGTTGCACTTTAAATCGCTATAAATCAAAGCCATATGTCTAATCAAGTTATGTTCCAAATTTGAAGTTGATATCACAAAGATTTTGTTTGGGCTCTATACCAAAAATAACCTCTGGGTTTCACACAAACTCTATTGAATTTTTCTGATGCAGTTTTGTGTCACAAATCGATCATCTTCAGTCACAAGATCACTTCTGTTACACAACAGTCACCAAATATGGAGCCTTGACTGTCAGACCTTTCCAACAATATGTTTTGCATTTGATTTTCTAAAACACAAGCCACAGAGTCTCTATATATGTGATTATATCTTGATTTATACTCCTAAAAGAGCAACGTATCTCCTGAGATACACGCATTTAGTGACAGATTACAAAATATGTAAGTATTTAATTCATCAAATTTCAGTGTAAACTTAATAAGCTAATGCTGAACAGCTTTTTAAACCGTAAGTCTGCTCCAGCATGAGTAGATTTCCCTCTATGCTGTCCGTGAGCTAAACAAAGAATGCATGAACAAAGTCTAAATATTCACAACAAACACCCTTTCAACATGAAACCAAGAAACGAGACCTACACATGTTTGTACGTCGCCCCTTTTAGGGCTAAGAATCTGTTCAGAAAAATCAGCTGTTTTGAGCAATTTTTTCCCAATTCAAGAATCTGTTCATACGAGTAATTTATTCATAAGAATCTTTTCGATCACATTTGAATGCTTTGCTTTAGTTAAAGTAATGTTTATGGCAGTCAGTAAATGATTCAGTGAGTCGTTTGTAAGATGAGTCAGTTCACATTTTAGGGATTAAATCAGCAATTATGGCAGTGATTTTTGTCAAACTACTTTTTTCAGCAATTCAAGAATCAGTCCGTAATTATTTATAATTTATGACAAAAAATGAATATTTGTTTCCTCTAATTAACATCAGTGAGTCTGATTCAGATTCAGTGAGTCATTAGACTGTGTTCGTTCTTTGACCAGCTCAAGATAAGAGTCTGTCTCTTCGATCGCATTTTAAGGTTTTTCTTGAATTAAAATAGTATTTATGGCAGTAATTTCCCTTGAAAAAGTAAAGTAAGGGATTACTCTTGTTTTTTCTGTAATTTCATTAGTTACTTCTTATGTAATTGAACTTATTGCTGTATATAGACTGTACAACATTTATACACAATACAATACAATAATGGATTCAACATCAAAATGTAAAGCCTAACTTTAAAATGCATGCTTTTTATGCACCCTTCTCACTTTTAATACTTTGAGTTTATGAAAATATTGGTAACACTTTAGTGTCCAGTTCTCACTATTAACTAGTTGGTTATTAGCATGAATATTACTGCTATATTGTTTGTTTATTATTACTTAAAAAGCACATATCAATGCATTATTCTGGAAAACCTTATTCTAAATCCTTAATCCTACACAATTCTGCTTAAAAGCTTCTTCACAGCGATGCCATAAAAGAACCATCTCTTTATAATCTGAAGAATCGCCATAAAGAAGCTTTTGTGACACAGAAAGGTTCTTCAGATGTTAAAGGTTCTTTATGGCATCGTGAAGCACCTTTATTTTTAAGAGTGTAGTAACAAGTAATTAAATACTTTTTGGAGAGAGTAATTTGTACAGTACACTGTTGAAGATGTAATTAATTGCTTTTTTAGAGTAACTTAGCCAGCACTGCTCACGCTGTATGTTTTTTCTCACTTGCACTAATGTAATGTAGTTTGTCGCGCCGCTGCGTTTGCTCGTTTTGTTCACAGCCTCCAAACTACAGGCCTGTGAAATTTAATATGCGTGTAAACCTGCGTCAAATCATGCCCTGGTTGTGTTCACTATAAAAGCGCGCTGGTTTTACTGTACGTCTGAAGCGTGGCGTTACAGATGTGGCTGTGGTATAGATTCTGGAAGTCGTCCCGTGGCACGTAGCGGCGCATGTCGCAGACGCGTTCAGAGGAGCTCGAGGAACAGCTGCAGAAGTGAGCGTCCCCAGCGGGACGTTATATCAGCGCTCAACAGGGGCCACATGTGTCCCGTGACGGGCCGGTGCGGGGTTAACGGGGGCCACGCAGGGGTCGAGATGGACGCTTTGGTGCGATTACCGTCCTGCTCGCTGTAGATTACTCTGACAGACTGACACCAGCGGTTCCTCGGGGTTCATGGGATGGATGGACCTCGAGTCTGACCTGACTGAAACTAGGTGTTTTTGGGTGTTTTATCACTTGTACAAGTTGAGAAGTCATTGGATGTGGTTTTGTTTGGAATGACATTGAAAGCTTGTTTGTGTTGCTCTAGTGCTGTCAAAGGCGATGATGGGAAATGTAGTTTTGTTGGAAACACAAACCAGCTAAATGAAGTGTTTTCTGTCCAACATCATCTCAGCAGCGCACAGCGTGTGGACAAACTCAAGTCTACGCTATCTAAACTACTGTAAGATTTTTTTGTAATGTTTTTGAAAGAGTCTCTTTTGCTCAGCGAGGCTGCATTTATTTGATCAAGAATACAGTAAAAATTGTTTAATATTATTGTAATTTAAAACAGCTGTTTTTTATGTGATATCTGTTGAACTGTAATGTATTTCTGTGATGCAGCTGTATTTTCAGCATCATTACTGCAGTCTTCAGAGTCACATGATCTTCAGAAATCATTCTAATATGCTGATTTGCTGATCAAGAAACATTTCTGATTATCAATGTTGGAAACAGTCGTGCTGCACAATATTTTTGTAGGAACTGTGATTATTTTATTTTTTTCTCAGGGTTAATAGAAATAGGGTTAGAATTAATGAATAGAAATTTAAATGAATTATTTTAATTGTTTATTTTTAATCTCACTTTAAATTTCTTTGTTATTTAAATATAAATATATATTTAATACACACTGAAAAAGAGATACAAATTTTTTTTAAGGTAAGTAGTTGCAATCAATTAATTTGTTACATTTTTACATTTTAGTTACAACTAGTCAATTAAATATAAAAATAATAATATTTTTAATACAATACAATTAAATATAAAATATATTTTATAAATAAAAAAATATATATATTTATAGTTTGTGTGTGTGTGTGTGTAAGGACACACATGTATACCCCAAAACTTTTGAATGGTAGTGTATATCCAATACCAAATAGTTTCTCTTTAAATTTAATTCACACAACGCCACCTTGATGAAATGAGTTTACTAGCTCCAGATCAAGTTAAAATGTTAATTTCGAATTGAATTTGAATATGAATTTTTTCATATTTATTTTGTAATATAATTAATCTAATATAATACAATATAATTTTTTTTAAATTAGTAAAACATTTTACTCGTTTTTTTACTGAATTCTTGTAAACGTTTGCTAGTGAAAGTCTCTCCAGTCCTTTAGCTGTTTTTGAAGTCTCTCGCTTCATGCTGTGACGACTTAAAAAAGTTGCTGTCTCGACTGCGTCTCTGCGGACCTGTGCTTCCGGTGGATAAGTGTGTTTCTGCAGACGGCCTGATTACACACATTATTTCTGGGGTGAAGCGTTGTTTTATCGGGGTCCCGTCTGAGCTGAATGCATCTCCTCTGCGGTGTTTGCAGACGGGGAATCCGTCATAAATAGAGCAGGTTTCAGCGCACACATGCACGCTCATTGATCGCTCACAGCGGTGTGGCTTTGAGGGCTGATAATAGCACAGATAAAGATGAAGTCATCTGACCCTCCTGCTGCCAGAGCCTCTTTAGTGTCTTATTTTGCACAAAACTGTCCCCGGTCCCTTAGTGCTCAAACACCGATCGGGTCGTTTGGGAGTGAAACGCTCTTTAAGACCATCTCTCAGCACCGCTGGGCCTTTAATAGACATCATGAATCATAGAAACATAAAGCAGAACTGTAGTTTTCATTAACAGAGATCGCGTTCCCATGACCTCACACAAACTGAGTTCACTAGTGAAGCGGAGGCGCTTAGTAAAGATCACCTGGGCAAGACGGACACATATGAAAATAATTTTTCACATATGTAGCTGCACTGTTAAAAATATTAAGAGGAATGTATTCATTTGAATTTATTATATTAATTTATAATTGATTTAATTAATATTTTATTTATTTATTTATTTATACATTTAATTTTAATTGTTTTTATATATATTTATATATTGTATTTATATATTTATATTTATATTTATAAAACACATAACAATTTTTAATATAGCTGCACTTCTAAAAATATTAAATCAAAAATATAATGGTTTATTTGAATTTGATTTATAAATTGTATTGAATTTATTCATAATTTATTTAGCTTTTATAAAATATGAGTAAAATATGTTCAATATCCTAATGGATAAAATTGAGTTTCGAGAAATTCTTTTCTGAATAAAGTAAATGAAGCCTATTTTCTCCTCAGTTCTCGTGACTGTGACGCATCCAGTTTTACTTTTGTGATTTTTATCATTCAAAATGATTCTTGTTACTTCAATACAAAGATTTTTTATTTTTATAAATTATTTTATTTTTTGAATTAATTCTTTTTTTAAATTAAAAAATACTAGCATCATATACACCACCATTCAAAAGTTTGTGATGGGCAAGATTTGGTCTCTTCTGTTCACAAAGGCTGCATTTATTTGATTAAAAAATACAGTAAAAATGTGAAATATTATTTCTATGTGAATCTGTTAAAATATAATGTATTTCTGTGATGCAGCTGTATTTTCAGCATCATTACTGCAGTCTTCAGCGTCACATGATCTTCAGAAATTATTCTAATATGCTGATTTGCTGCTCAAGAAACATTTCTGATTATTATCAATGATGAGAACAGTTGTGCTGCACAATATACATCACAATTCAAGTATTTGTTTTTGTTAAATCCTAATTTTAAATGTTTAATTTTCTTTATGCAAAATCTAGCGTGAGGAAAGTTTTCTCTGAGAGTTTCTCCAGAGTCGGTGAACTCAGCTTTCGTTCGCGGCTGTCAGGTGATGAATTGCGGTGACCTCTGCGTGACCCTCACTGCATTGTTCTCTCAGCTGTAACGCGGTAAAATCCCGGCGCGGTCCGAATGCCGTGGATTCCCATCATGCCGCGCTGCAGTGAGAGCAGGTTTCTGGCTCCACACTAAAAGCTCTGGAGATCTGCCACCTGCTACAGCTTCTACTCACAAAACTCTCCTCCACTTTATTGCTGTAATATTTGTGTTTCTCCTGCAGAATAAACACTGCGGAGCCTTAATAGTGGGATGGATCAGTTTTAATACGTGTGTATAAGCACTGGTGAAATATATGTGTCCCTGCAGCACAAAAGCAGTCATAAGCAGCACAGGTGTATTTGTAGAAATAGCCAACAATACATTGTATGGGTCAAAATTATACATTTTTCTTTTATGCCAAAAATCATTAGGATATTAAGTAAAGATCATGTTCCATGAAGATATTTTGTGAATTTCCTACCGTAAATATATCAAAACTTCATTTTTGATTAGTAATATGCATTGCTAATAACTTCAGTATTGCTCAGTATTTAGTTTTTTTGCACCCTCAGATTCCAGATTTACAAATATTGTCCGATCGTAACAAACCATACATCAATGGAAAGCTTATTTATTCAGCTTTCAGATGATGTATAAATCTCACTTGACACTTATGACTGGTTTTGTGCTCCAGGGTCTCATTTTTGTTTTGAAAGGTGATGCTGAAATTAGGCTGATTTCTGGAAAGGACCCAGAGACCGTGATGACAGACGTTCAGGAGGACTGTATTTCTAAATGTTTTTAACATTTTTGAGATCTTGATTGTTCGGAGTGTATTTTTAGTCGTGCACTCATTTGTTTCGGCCGTATAGTGCTGAAGATGGATTAGGAGATATCCCATATGCTCGGGATCTTTGCTAAATTGCTGCTCTTATCGGAGTTAATTAACCTCCGGGGCTTTGGCCAAACATCTCTGATATGTAAGAAGTATTAGGACTGTAAAACACATCTCTTCTGCGATCAGATAACTTCTCAACGCTCACCAATGATGACATCATCTTTGCTCATTTCATTATTATTATTATTTTTTTTTTTTAATCTGACAGTAATTTATTTTACTTATAAAATATTATGTGTGTGTGTATATAGGGGTGTGTGTGTTTTTGAATACTTTATTTATAGGCATTTTTATTAACAGGAAAAAAAACAAATAATAATAATTGCAACAAAAAGAAACAGTGAGTTTTACATACCATAACCATCACCAATATATGGGACCCATGTTCTTTTGTAAAGATTTGTTTATTAGGAATATACATGTATGTAGTATGCAAAAGCACTAAAAATATCAGAAGATTCCTTTTTTAACACTTAAAACAAAACAAAAAGAAATACAATGAACAACGCCCCCTTCCAACCAAACATGGTATAAATGTCTTAAATGTTTGTCAAAACATTTGTCCTATCAGTGTTAAATAAAGGTAGAATTATAATAATGAATGATAATAATAAATAAATACAATAATGGCCAGAAATGAAGCAAGAAAATAAGAGAAAGGAAAAATACACAACAATTAATACAAACTGGTCAATCATTAAAACCTAACAAAGGTAGTGCATCAAGAAAAGGGGCCCAAATAGTCCAAGTCTGTGGGTTTTTGCCAGAATACAGTAACAGAATACAGTAACATAATACAGTACAGAATACAGTATAGTATACAGTAACAGAATACAGTACATAATACAGTATAGTATACAGTAACCGAATACAGTAACAGAATACAGTATAGTATACAGTAACATAATACAGTACAGAATACAGTATAGTATACAGTAACATAATACAGTACAGAATACAGTATAGTATACAGTAACCGAATACAGTAACATGGTACAGTACAGAATACAGTATAGTATACAGTAACCAAATACGGTGTATTATACAGTAACAGAATACAGTATAGTATACAGTAACCGAATACAGTAACAACACAGTATAGTATACAGTAACCGAATACAGTATAGTATACAGTAACAGAGTACAGTACCGAATACAGTAACAGAATACAGCATAGTATAGTATAGTAACCGAATACAGTATAGTATACAGTAACAGAGTACAGTACAGAATACAGTAACCGGATACAGTATAATATACAGTAACGGAGTACAGTACCGATTACAGTATAGTATACAGTAACCGAATACAGTAACAGAATACAATATTTTCTCAGGGGGGTTCTCAGATTTCCTGTTCTTAAGTATACATTTTTTAGCTGCAGTACTTGCAAGCAAAATAAAATAGCCGTTATGTGATTGGTCATGTGAAGTGAACTGATATCCAGATTTTAGGATCATTAATATGATTCTTTCATATTTCAGAAATGAATGTCTCCAGAGTATGTGAGGAAGAGTCCCAGTAGATATTTTGCATCTTTGACGCATGGCAGAGTTGATGTGAAGTGTGGTGATGTGTGCTGAACTCGATCTGTGGCCCGTGAGCGTGTCGGGGGTCACGTCTGAATGGGTTGCTCCTCACAGAGCTAGTGTTGCGTATCGTTCAGAGCACTCTGCTGATGATTAAGACCATTCCCAGACAATGAGCCCTTTAATTGCTCCGAGCCTTAATGGAAGTAGAGCTGTCACTCTGATTATTTGGGTAATCGAGTAATCTGGTGATTAATCAAGTAATCGGATCATTCTAATAATTTTTTTTTTTTTTTTGTAGTAATAAAAATATACCTAATTGAACAATAGCCTTTAAAATGACTTAAAATTAGTGCTGTCAAACGATTAATCGCATACAAAATGAATGTTTTTGTTTGCATAATATATGTGTGTGTTATATACATAATAAATATACACAGCACACATTCATATATTATGTTAACAAAAACTTTTATTTTGGATGTAATGAATCGTTTGATAGCACTACTTAAAATACATATATAATAGCAACGAGGCAATAATAATTAGTTTTTAAATGCAAGTAAAAGCATTTAAAATGTAAAAGCAAGTAATCATATGGTTTTATTGAACAAAACTGTTAAAATACATAATGTATTATAAACAATAGAGCTAAAGTACGTACTGCAATTATAGGCCTGCAGGGGGCACCAACATGCTAGTAACATGTTAATCATGCTAGAAACATGCTAGCGACATGCTAATCATGTTAAAAACATGGTAGCGACATGCTAGTCACTTGCTAGTCATGGTAGCGACATGCTAGTCACTTGCTAGTCATGGTAGCGACATGCTAGTCACTTGTTAATCATGCTAGAAACATGCTAGCAACACGCTAATCATGCTAGAAACATGCTAGTCACTTGCTAATCATGTTAGAAACATGCTAGTTACTTAAATGTCCACTTAATCTTTAATATTCGGCCATTTCTTTATGATAGAAGAGCTACAGCTGCTGTAATTTCTTGAGTATGTGGACATCAAAAAGTGTAAACCGAGAGCGAGGGTTTGAGCTTTTATTTTGAAATCATGATAAACAGTTAGCATGTTGAGAAAGATATTGATGTATTCTCCTGTGTTTGCGTTGGTTTATAAATGTGATGAAATGGGGCGCGTTGCGTTCATTGGGACGCTGATACAGATGAATAACGTCTTCTTGAAACGCTCTCACGAGCAGCTCTTCAGAATCAGTGAGCTGTTAAACACTCGGCCCGCTTTCAACAGCTTCCTTTCAATTCTGTGCTTTATTTCCATCCATCCGGAGAAGTTCTCCAGTGTCTCCGAACACAATCCCGCAGTGGGATCCGTCTGATTGTGTCAGGAGCGTTAGGGGCCGTTTGCGTTCAGTCTGGGCTGTTTTTAAGTGGCTAGTCTGTGTAAATGTGTGCTAATATAGGCATATTTGGTGTGTGTCGGTTTAATTCATCTTCCAGCGTAGTTTTAATTAGTACTTTTACAATTTTTATTAATACGTTCTGTTATATTCAAAATGTTCAACAAATAAAAAGACATACATTTTTATCATTTATTTATCATAGTATTTATGTATTATCTATACATTTTATTTATTAACGTTGTATGTATTCTGAAATTTATTTATTTTATTCGTTTATTTATTTTTATTTTTATATTTTAAGTAACAATTTATAAATATTTATTCATTTTATTTTTTATTTATATCTTTTTATTTTTTATTGTATACAGTATAAATTTTGTATAATAAAATTTTATTGTATTTATATTATACAGTAACAATTTAATTAATATATAATTGTATATTTGCATTTTATTTATTTCTCATAATCTATTATTTTTATATAATGATTATATAATGTAATAACTATATTGTAATGTAATTTGTATTACTATACATATGCATATTATATTAATTATGATTATTTTATTTATTAAATATTATATATTTATAAAATTATGTAATCAGTTATATGATGCATTTTAATTATTTTACATTTTCTATAACAATTTCACATACCTAATGTTAATTTTTCTTGCTCGCACTCAAGTTATTGCCTCCTTAAAATGAATCGTTTGTTGTATTCCACATTTTAAGTCACTAAATGTGTAAACACAAATGCATATATTTTAATACTTTTATTTTTGTATATTTAGCTTTCATTATACATTTAATATTATGAACATAGTATTTAATATTTATATTTTATATATTCTATTGTACAATTTTAGATGTACATTTACTTTTTACATATATATATATATATATATATATATATATATATATATATATATATATATATATATATATATATATATATATATAATATATTTTATATATTAGTTGCATTTGCTAATTTTGCATTATTATATAGTAGTAGTTCATAGTATTATACATGTTTAATTATTTTACATTTTATATTACGCTTTGGATAAAAGCGTTATATTTTATTTTATATATCTTATTTATATATTTACCTCATATATTGACTATTATGAACTTAAAATTTAATATTTATGTTTTATATATTTTATATTTACTTTTTATTATATAATGTTAGATTTACATTTATGTTTTTATTTTTGTATTTTTGTATTTTATATTCATTTATTTATAATGTGTAGTTTTGCATTGTAATGATAATTTTGCATTGCAACTGTAGTTATATAGTAATGAAATTGGAAGCAACAGCTGTAATGTATCTTCAGAAACTCCAAGAAATTTAATTCATAAACAGTTTTTGTGGCAAATAACAAACTTGGAATTGTTTGTCATTTTCACCTTTATTGTTGAGCCCAACATTATCAGTGTTTATTGTCTGATCCACAATGCAGTTAATTGTGGTGAAGAACCGCCCACTTAGACAGGAAGTGGCTGTCTGACTGACGAGAGAAGCGGCCAATCACAGCTTGTTCTGTGTTCAGGTGTGGTTCATCTGAAGTCATGTGATGGAGCTGGACTGCGTTTGGCCGTGTGCCGCTCACAGCTGTAATGTGTTCAGCAGATGAAGGGAAGAAAATGTGAATTTCATGGATCTTCAGATCTGCCTGTCATGCTGATGTCCCGTCCTCTCTCGTTTCTGACTCACTGAAGAGACGCTGTGAGCTCTGAATGATGCTCTGATTCATCGCTGGGTCACACAGAGACTTAAATCACTCAAACGTGATCCTGAACAGATCATTCTTGCTCTGAAATCTGATCGGATGATGCGCTTTTGAAGTCAAACTTCAGCTGAATTCTGTATTAATGCGTTGATTATTGATTCACCGTTTAAAACTGACTTATCTGTGAAAAATATAATTCATTCATTCAGTTATTTAAATAAATAAATATTATCAAATAATATTTCAAATAATTATTCATTTAATTATCAAATAATTAAATGGATAAAGAACAGTTATCAAATAAATAATAAATCAGTATCTGAAAAATAAATGAACAATTATATGATAAATAATAATTATCTAATAAATATACAGTTTTTTATTTATATATACATATACATATACACAGTGGGGCAAAAAAGTATTTAGTCAGCCACCAATTGTGCAAGTTCTCCCACTTAAAAAGATGAGAGAGGCCTGTAATTTTCATCATAGGTATACCTCAACTATGACAGACAAAATGAGGAAAAAAAAAATCCAGAAAACTGCTCTAGAAACTCTTCGCATGATCTGATAAATATACAGTATTTTCATTTAATGTCACAAAAAGTCAATTTTTTCAGAATGTCAAAAACACATCAGACACCTCGCTGCGCTCTTGAGATCTGCTCATCCGATTTATAAATGATTATCCCATGAATTATTCTCTCAGACTCTCATTTCTCTCAGCTGCTCTTAAACTGCATTTTCTCCACTTTTCTTCACTTTTAATTATTATTTGCCTCATTTGCTGTGGGAATGTTTCTACAGCAGAGAAAAGCAGCACACCAGGCACCTTTACTGTGAAAACGATGGCAAGCATCTTGAATTATGTATTAATGTTTTTCAAATTTGGAAACTGACAGGATTTTTTTGGCACCTTTTTCAGTCTGTGTACAAACCCGATTCCAAAAAAGTTGGGACACTGTACAAATTGTGAATAAAACAGGAATGCAATAATTTACAAATCTCATAAACTTATATTTCATTCACAATAGAATATAGATAACATATCAAATGTTGAAAGTGAGACATTTTGAAATGTCATGCCAAATATTGGCTCATTTTGGATTTCATGAGAGCTACACATTCCAAAAAAGTTGGGACAGGTAGCAATAAGAGGCCGGAAAAGTTAAATGTACATATAAGGAACAGCTGGAGGACCAATTTGCAACTTATTAGGTCAATTGGCAACATGATTGGGAATAAAAAGAGCCTCTCAGAGTGGCAGTGTCTCTCAGAAGTCAAGATGGGAAGAGGATCACCAATTCCCCCAATGCTGCGGAGAGAAAAATTGCAAAGAGTTTGAAGTTATCATCATCTACAGTGCATAATATCATCCAAAGATTCAGAGAATCTGGAACAATCTCTGTGCGTAAGGGTCAAGGCCGGAAAACCATACTGGATGCCCGTGATCTTCGGGCCCTTAGACGGCACTGCATCACATACAGGAATGCTACTGTAATGGAAATCACAACATGGGCTCAGGAATACTTCCAGAAAACATTGTCGGTGAACACAATCCACCGTGCCATTCGCCGTTGCCGGCTAAAACTCTATAGGTCAAAAAAGAAGCCATATCTAAACATGATCCAGAAGCGCAGGTGTTTTCTCTGGGCCAAGGCTCATTTAAAATGGACCGTGGCAAAGTGGAAAACTGTTCTGTGGTCAGACGAATTTTTGGAAAACCGGGACGCCATGTCATCCGGACTAAAGAGGACAAGGACAACCCAAGTTGTTATCAGCGCTCCGTTCAGAAGCCTGCATCTCTGATGGTATGGGGTTGCATGAGTGCGTGTGGCATGGGCAGCTTACACATCTGGAAAGGCACCATCAATGCTGAAAGGTATATCCAAGTTCTAGAACAACATATGCTCCCATCCAGACGTCGTCTCTTTCAGGGAAGACCTTGCATTTTCCAACATGACAATGCCAGACCACATACTGCATCAATTACAACATCATGGCTGCGTGGAAGAAGGATCCGGGGACTGAAATGGCCAGCCTGCAGTCCAGATCTTTCACCCATAGAAAACATTTGGCGCATCATAAAGAGGAAGATGCGACAAAGAAGACCTAAGACGGCTGAGCAACTAGAAGCCTGTATTAGACAAGAATGGGACAACATTCCTATTCCTAAACTTGAGCAACGTCTCCTCAGTCCCCAGACGTTTGCAGACCGTTATAAAAAGAAGAGGGGATGCCACACAGCGGTAAACATGGCCTTGTCCCAACTTTTTTGAGATGTAATATTTCCCTTAAAATGATACATTTTCTCAGTTTAAACATTTGATATGTCATCTATGTTGTATTCTGAATAAAATATTGAAATTTGAAATTTCCACATCATTGCATTCTGTTTTTATTCACAATTTGTCCAACTTTTTTGGAATCGGGTTTGTATTAGTTCGGGAAGTTTAACTTGTTGACATCTATGCTAGCGTGTCACATATCATTACATTATTGTATTTATTTAAAATAAAATAATACTTTTTTTGTTCTATTTACAATATTACAATATTTATAAGAATTAAATGAAGGAATAAGTTAAATATTGTAAAATAAATGTACATATGATGATTAGTACTTTATTTTTTATTTCATTTTTATTTACATTTATTTAAAATAAAATAATTTTTTTTATTATTAGTTTTTTTCTTCTCTTTTGTTTTGTTTTTTTCAAAAAATAAAATAATATAAATATGTCAAATCGAGTTATATATTTGTTTGATTTTTTTGAATCTGTTGTCAGGACGGTGCGGACGTGGGACCTGAACTCGGAGAAGAAGCACAAGGCTGTGTTCAAGCCTCGGTCGCTGCAGGGCAAGAGAGTGACGCCCACCTGCTGCACTTACAGCCGTGACGGCAAACTCATCGCCGCCGCCTGCCAAGACGGGACCATACAGATCTGGGACAGGAACCTGAGCGTAAGTGTTCGGATTCATCCCCTAAATTTGGAATCAAATCACACCAGACGATTTTGGGTGCAATGCGCAGTTTGTCCTGTGAACTATAAAAAAGGAAAACATCATCAGCTGCTAAATTCAAATCTGCGTTCGCTGGCTGGTGTTGAGCCGGAGACATACATGTTTTTACAGAGCTGTGCATTATAACCAATCACACACGATTCTGTTGAGCTTATGAGTGCATTTACAGTTAGTCATTTAGCAGATGCTTTTATCCAAAGCGACTTACAAACGAGGACAATAGAAGCAATCAAAACCAACAAAAGAGCAACGATATACAAGTGCTGTGACAACTCTGTTAGCTTAACACTGTACACTAGCAAGGTTTCAAAAACCTTGTGTTATATATATATATATATATATATACACACACATATATTAATGCTGTCAAACGATTTTTAGTTTACATAGTATATGTACATGTACTGTGCATATTTATTATGTATATATAAATACATACACATACAGTATATATTTTGGAAATATTTACATGCATATACGTTTATATATATATATATATATATTCTTAGATTTTATATTATATATAAATATATTTAATATATAAACAACATATTTTTCTTAAACATACATGCTTGTGTTTGTATTTATATATACATAATAAATATGCACAGTACATGTACATATACTATGTAAATAAAAACTTTTATTTTGGATGCAATTAATCGTTTGACAGCACTAATGTGTGTGTGTGTGTGTGTATATATATTACATACAGTAAAATATATACATACATACACACACACACACACACACACGTGTATGTGTGTGTGTGTATATGTATGTGTGTGTATATAAAATATATATATATATATATATATATATATATATATATATATATATATATATATATATATATATATATATATATATATATATATATATATATACACACACACACACACACACACACACACACACACACACACACACACACACATATATACATATACATATATATGTGTATATATTTAAATAAATCAAAGCGATGTCAATAAATTAGCACAGTGTCGTATTTCATGCTTTGAATTTCACGATAGTTTATTGCGACACCCGTATCCTGGATGAGACACAGGAAGTGAGACGGCCAATAAAGCGCTGCTGTTCAGCGTCACGCCAGTCTGACCGTCCCGGACGCGAGGGGTCAGAGGTCAGAGGTCATCGGCGCGCTGACGCTGAGCAGGTCTGCGGCGGTGTGGTGTTTTACTGCGTTTACTGTGGTTCTGCTCAGCGTGGGAGTCCGAGCGTCTGGTCTCCAGCCTGACGGGGATGAATAGGGCAGGAGGGACGCGGGTTTGTTTGGTCAGGACGTCCCGCCGGTGTGTGGTCTGACAGACGGCTGTGAATCAGGCCTCTCAGGTTAATAAAGATGCTTGTGCTCGTTCTGGTGGAGTATGGGAAACTAACCCTGTAAAGCCTGACATATGAAGTAATAATAAAAATTCAGCTTTTTTTTTTTTTAATGGAATATATATATATATACAACATTAATAAACATAAATATAATCATTAGTAATGTATAACCATACCTAATAGTATATAGTTATATAACTAAGTATTGTTAAATGTAATATAAATTATAATGCTAATTTTATTACATATGTAATATAAATTAATATTCACACACGCACACATTAAAATATATATTTTTATTTTATATTGCTTATGAGAAAATGTTATATTATTAACAATTCCTTTATTTTTATTTTTATAATATAAATAATGCAATATAATATTGCTGTGTGTATGTATGTGTATATATATATATATATATATATATATATATATATATATATATATATATATATATATATATATATATATATATATATATATATATATATACACACACATGCATTATTTACTGCATTATTTATATTATTGTTTTGTATACGTTTTGTGTTTTGGAAGTTTATAAACACTCTTAAATCACATTATTTAACCCTATAAAAGCTTGACGTATGAAATAAGTCAATTTTTTTTTTTTTTTGTAATGGAATATTTTATTTAACCATTAGACAAAATCTAAAATTAAAAGTTTGTGTGTGTGTGTTGTTTTTGTTGAGTATCATATTTGATTTATCAGGCTTTTATGGCTATTTTATGACACACTTATGTGTAATTGTTGCAGAAATAAATGAGAATCAATGAGCCAAATAAAAAAAAAAGCACACAAAAAGGCAGTTTATTGGTTTATTCTTATTACATAAATCAGTGCTTTTTTGCTGTAAAGCTTTATATGTATTCTAACCGGAGAACAGAACTTAATTGTAAAATGATGCTTGTATATAGTCGCCTTCCTCTCATTAATGTCCAGCTGAGTTTCCGTGTAGTTGTTTCAGTCCACTTCAGGTTGTAGATGTTCAGAGGACGGATCTGTTCATTATCAGGGTCCCGGAGGAAATAAGCAGGTGAGAGAGAGATTTTCATCGCGTCACTCACAGCTGTGCTTTACTGTATGAGCTCTAGAAACTCTTCTGAAAGCAGTTGTAATAGATTGAGTAGGTGTTGTTCAGCTGGTCTTTTCCCATGACGTGGCCGCTTTGATGGATGTTGTTGCCACATTCCCCACAAACTTCATTCCCAACAACCGTAGAGCGTTTACAGCCGAGCTCCGACACGAGTCTCAGATCCGTTCTGATGATCCGGACACAGCAGTGCTCAATACCCGAATACTAATCATGAAATGCATATGAAATATCAAATACAGTACAAATAAATCAAAGATTTGTGTTGTTTTGTTTTATCAGCTATTGCTTATTATGTATTATATATGTAATAGACATTTATAATAGAAATATTTAATAGAATATTATTATTATGTACGATTTGGAGATATGTATATAATAGAAATTGAATATAAATAGTATAATTTAATATAATATAAACATTTGCATTAATAAATGTTTATATAAACATTGTGTATTTTACTAGTTATGATAATAATATAGTATTAATACATTATAATATTTTAATATCTATTAGAAATTAGTAATAGAAACATTTAATCTAAAAATAATAATGTAATCATTTATAACAGTATATTTCATTTAACGTTTTGTATTATATTTCTACTTATAAATAGTAATATTATTTATTTTATATATATCAAATTGTAGAATAATGTTAGAAATTCTATGTAAATAATACAAAAATAATTATCGTCTATACATTAATAATAATATACATATACATAATGCATAAACGTTAACAGTTATTTCATTTACTGTGATTTAAACAATCATTTATAATGTACAATTACAATTTTTATTTAACGGTTTGCATTATTATATTCCTATTAATAAATAGTAATATATTATTTTAATTCATTTATATTATATTATATATTGTAAAATAATATTAGTCATTTTACGGAAATAATACAAAAACAATTCTCTTTGCAAAAAATAATATACATATGAATAATGCATATAAATGTAATCGAGGTGTTCTGTGATGAAGCGTGTCAGTGTGCTGGTCAGCATCCGCTCGTCTCAGCGCAGGTGTGAAGCTGGACTTCCTTTAATAACCTCTCCTTCTAAACAAAGCTCTAGAAAAACAAGCTCCGGACGCTGTAGAATTGGCCTGTCGTGAGCCGTTAGCGTCGTTGCGTTTGAGGGGACGAGGCACTAATTGGCAGCAGGAATGTGAGTTAACGCAGAGCATATGGCCGTGCCGTAAATACCCATCATATTTATTATACAGTTAACGAAAGCAAAAGAGGCCTCTAACACTAGCTTGCTCTATTCTTTTTCATTTTATTTATTATATAATTGAAAAATACAAGCCTTGCTAGTGTACTGTGTTAAGCTAATTGAGACTTCTTATAGCACTTGCTCTTTTGTTGGTTTTGATGGCTTCTATTGTCCTCATTTGTAAGTCGCTTTGGATAAAAGCATCTGCTAAATGACTAAATGTAATGAAAAAGCTTCTTCTCAGCGATGCCACAGAAGAACCATTCAGTCAAAGAACCATCTCTTTATGATCTGAAGAACCTTCTTTCACCACAGAGGAGCTTTTGTGACACAGAAAGGTTCTTCAGATGTTAAATGTTCTTCTGTGGCATCGTGAAGCACCTTTATTTTTAAGAGCGTACTTCAAAAACTAAAAAGGGTAATATTTGATGTATTTGAGGTCAGAGCGGTGTGAACGATGAAGAGAGAGAGACGGCAAACATTTAGCATTTTAGGTCAGCATTGTCGTCTAAATAGCCTCAGAATCAGCTTTATTATTAATGTCTTAAATAGCTGTATAGCACTTCATCTTTTATAACGTGGGATTTCAATCTTGATTTTTGTAAAATGTTGCAACAAGATGATAAAAAATGTTTGCGTGTGTGTGAGAGAAAAACATTACAGTTTTGCACATCTGTGACCCTGGAGCACAAAAGCAGTCATAAGTGGCACATTTTTCTATTATGCCAAAAATCATTAGGATATTAAGATCATGTTCCATGAAGATATTTTGTAAATTTCCTACCGTAAATATATCAAAACTTAATTTTTGATTAGTAATGCATTGCTCAGAACTTCATTTGAACAACTTTAAAGGAGATTTTCTCAATATTTAGATTTTTTTGCACCCTCAGATTCCAGATTTTCCAAAAATTGACCCTTATGACTGGTTTTGTGTTCCAGGGTCACATATAAGGTAATACAAAATATAAAAAAAAATACCTTAAAGTAACTAGAAATGAGCATGTAAAGCAAATATCTTTAACAGAACGATGACCCCGATCCACGCAGTCTTCTCACCTGTTTGCATCTCTGGGGGTTTTGCTGGTTTTTAGATGACTGACATGTCAATCAACTGACTCAGCCAATCACATGAGTTTGGGGCGGGACTATCTGTCTGACTGACCAATGGCAGTCAGTGTTCACACATTATGTGCTTTTCTTGAATGCATTCATATTTTGCTTTGTCTTTACTCTGCGTTTTCTGTCTCAGTACTCTGCGTTTTGTGATATCTTGTTTGTGACTCACCAAACATCTGCAGGCCATATTTCACCTCAAAATTGAAATAAAAAAATAGTACATTATATTTTGGATAAAAACAAACCTTTTTTAGGACTTTTTTGGCATTGTGACATTTGCATCTGCATTTCCAGCACAGTTCAGCACATTTACTCCTGAATTTTCATTACATCTCATTCATTACTGTTAAAGAAATATGTTTTTTTTTTTGTTTTTGTTATTTCACTTCAAATAATTCACAGGTCAAAGACTCTTAATTAAGCTTTCTTTCTCTTTCTTTCTTTCTTTTGCTTTATTTTCTTTCTTTCTTAATGAATGCAACATTTATTTGTTGTTTTTAAATACAATACCTATTTATTTAATTGTCTATGTAATACTTTCTGCATGAAAATAAATACATTTTTATATTTAAATTATGTAAATGTATAAAACTCATATATTTTCTCAATACATTATTTATTTTTCCTTTATGCAAACTATATTTTTGAATGCAAAAATAACTAATTATAAATGTATTCATTTTCTTTATACAAAATCTATTAATTGTCTATGTATTATTAATTTATTCTCTTTATAAAAAATAAATACTTTTTTATATTTTAATTATATAAATGTATAAAATTTCCTCTATGCAATATTTAGATTTTCTTTATGCAAATTATATTTTAAATGCAAAAAATAATAATGTTGTAACTTATTTTCTTTATGCAAAATATATCATTTATTTTTTTGAGGTGAAATGTGATCTGAACATGTGTTTGTTAGATTCAGCAATGGAGGAAGTGAAGTAAACACATCCGTACTCTGTGATATAACCTGAGCTCTGCCACCTGTTTAATGGATTCCTGGTATTTCTCATGTGCTGAACTATAACACATCACACGCTGAACTTCCTGTCTGTCAGCGCTTGTGCCTCATGACCAATCAGGCCAATCACAATATCAGCCGCTCTGTGTTTGGTTTTCCTGAAGAGGTTGTTGTTTGAGAAATCATTCACAGACGCTGTGAACCGATCCTCGCTGGATATCATGTCACATGACACATCCATGTCAATGTTTATGGAAAAGCATAGAGATTTGCCAATAATCGTCCAAACCTTCTTTATTTTGTCCCTGAGCTCCATCGATGAACGACGGGAATAAGAAAGTGATCTTATTACCCAAAGAAGGCCTATTGAAACACATGTCACGCGATGATTCTTCACTGCTCCTCTGTTCCTCCGCAGCACAAAAACCTGTGATTTATTACTGCTGCTTCTGTCAGACTAAATATTTAGCCAGCATTCCCAGCAGCTCACAATAACAGCCCGTTCCTCGAGGGTCAGTGACTTACAATACCAGTCAGAAGTCTCTTCTGCTCACCAAGCCTGCATTCATTTGATCCAAAACGCAGTAATATTGGGAAATATTTTTACTGTTTAAAATAACTGCTTTTTATGTGATATCTGTTAAACTGTAATTTATTTCTGTGATGCGCAGCTGTATTTTCAGCATCATTACTGCATTCTTCAGCGTCACATGATCTTCAGAAATCATTCTAATATGCTGATTTGCTGCTCAAGAAACATTATTATTATTATTATTATGTTGAAAACAGCGGAGTAGAATTTTTTTTTCAGGATTCTTTGATGAATAGAAAGATCCAAAGATCAGCATTTATCTGAAATAAAAAGCTTTTGTAACATTATACACTACTATACCATTCAAAAGCTTGCAGTCAGATTTTTTTATTATTTTTAGGAAGAAATTATAGAAATTAATACTTTTATTTAGAAAGGATGCTTTAAATTGGCCAAAAGTGATGATAAAGACATTTATAATCTCACAAAAGATTTCTATTTCAGATAAATGCTGTTCTCCTGAACTATTCAGCAGTTTTCAACATTGATAATAATCAGAAATGTTTCTTGAGCAGCAAATCAGCATATTATTATGATTTCTGAAGATCATGTGACACTGAAGACTGCAGTAATGATGCTGAAAATACAGCTGCATCACAGAAATAAATTACAGTTTAACAGATTCACATAGAAAACCGTTATTTTAATTTTTTCAAAACGTTACTGTTTTTGCTGTGCTTTGGATCCAATAAATGCAGGCTTGGTGAGCAGAAGAGACTTCTTTCAAAAACATCTTAAAAATCTTACTGTTCAAAAACTTTTGTATCTTAACCAAAAACTGGCAGAAGGACTAGTAGAGTGAACCCGGGCCGGTTAAAGATGCGTGTCGCTCATTCATGGAGAATGCAGGCAGACGTGCTCCGTTTCAGCCAGACCTTGATCTCCTGCGTGGAGATATTGGGACGGACAGACGGATTGATCCTGGAGATCTCGGTTTGGTCATTGATTACGGGGTCGTGACCTCTCATCAGTCGGACTCGTGTCTCGTCTTCTTCAAAGCTGTGAGGTGATGTCTTATCATCTGCGTGATGTTCTGACTCCTTACGTCATCTTGTGTTTCAGAACAGATCAGATCCGTCTCTCACAGGTCCTGTATGAATGTCAGCTCTTATTGCCGTTTTAATAGCATTTTATATATTGTATTGCATATTTTTATTTATTATATATCATAAAAATTAGAAATTATAAAAATGTAGTGCTGTCAAACGATTAATCGCATCCAAAATAAAAGTTTTTGTTTACATAATATATGTGTGTACTGTGTATATTTATGTATATATATATAAATACAAACACATGCACGTATAAATTTAAGAAAAATTTTATATTTGTATATTAAATATATTTATATATAATATAAATATATACATTTACTGTATGAGTGTGTATTTATATATACATAATAAATATATACAGTGCACATACATATACTATGTAAACAAACTTTTATTTTAGATGCAATTAATCGTTTGACAGCACTAAAAAAATTATATTATATCCATATTATATTACATTATACTACCTATTCATGGTTACAGTTTTTAAGGAGAATAATGCATTAAAATTCAAAAATAATACAGCATATTTTACATATTGTAATGCCTTATCTTTCAATTTATTATCATATCCTTGATTTAATAATATTATATATATATTACAGGCTATACTACAAATTATATTGCATTATAGTATTCTATATTATCATATACTATATTATATAGCATTATAGTATACTTGGACATGGTTATGAATTTTAAAGAGTATAATGCAGTAAAACACAAAATAATACAAGACAAAATTATTTATATGTTAAAACATTTTAATGTGCTGTTTAATATAATAATTTGTCTAATAAAATATATAATGCAACAACAATATGTAAAATTATATACATTTTACATATTATATTACAGTATAGTACTTACCTATTTATGAAGTATAGAGTTTAATGCATTAAAACACATAATATAGGACATTAAATTAGTTTTAGAACATGTTTTATTTAACAATTACTAATTTATTTATAACTCTAGCCACAGTTTTAATACTTTATAATGCACATATATTTGATGTTACACCAGCAAATTATAATGCCTTAAAACACAAAACCAGGTGTAGATCATGCATTAAACTCTTTTAAAGCGTAACTATGTATATGTGAGTGTTATAATGCGTTTTAACTGAGGCTGCAGTAATTCACAAGAACATACAGGAGTTTATAAGGCAATAACATGCATTGCAAACACCTTTATGGAGTCGAGCGCATGATTCCCGTGTCTTCCTCAGGAAGTCTCATGGCTGTAGACTTCCTCTGTTAATCTGTTAATCTTCCTGAAGAACAAGCACACCCTGAAACTCAACACACGTCCATCTTCAGGAAACCTCTTATCAGCCGTTCCTCACATGCTTCATCAGCTGGCAGGAGGTGTAAAACACTCACAGGGTTTGGTTGCTTCCTTCAAATGGCATGATAAAGTCAGCACAAGTCCTCCCAACTTTAACCTGCTATAGTTGCCTATAACCAGAGTACTTAAATATTGTATTCCTGATTAATGTAATCTGGGTTACTCATTTTAGGTAAAGTATTCCGATTACTTTTTAGATTACTTTTTGCCTACCTTGTTTTAAACTTACCATTAAATGCACCATATTGATATAAAAAAGCAAATAAATTGAAAACGTTGGGCCCTATTTTAACGATCTAAGTGCATGGTCTAAAGCAGTGGTTTTCAAACCCTGGGTTGCGAAACTTAAAAAATGGGTCGCCAGGATGATTTAAGGAAAACATATGAATGCAACCAAGTTCAAGACTCAGGAAAGAAGCAACTAAACAAACATAAACAACCAAACGAAAGTAACCGGCAGAATCAAATGTGTATTTGTGTTTCCGCTCTGTTTTTGCAGCGTTGTACATTGTAGCAAATCAGAGACATTGATTTCTATAACGCAGTGGCCAATCAGAGGAGCTTTAGTGAGTCAGAATCCACTCACCGCTCAGAACGCAAGTGTTCTTGTTCAGTCCAGATACAATGGCTTGGAAAAAACAGTTAATCTTAAAGAAATAAAGCATATACATAAACCCAAATAGGAAATAAAACCGTTATTGAATAAGCATGAGTCCTATTCTGTGTCCTAAACTATTGAAACATTGGTGTCTCATATTTTAGAGCACTCACTGCAATTTATGAAAGAAATCAATTAAATCTGTATGTGGGTGTGTGTGAAAAAATAACAAATACAAACAAACAGATGTAACCCCCTTTGCAATCATTAACATTTTCATGAGTAACTGTAATTTAATTACTCAGTTTTTCTCAGTAACTGTAACCGATTACAGTTACATTTATTTTGTAATTAAATTACGTAATAACTAGTTCCCCAACACTGTGTATATATATGTGTGTGTGTGTGTGTGTGTGTGTATATATATATATATATATATATATATATAGGTCGCGTCAATTTAAAAAGAAAAATATAGGGTCGCTCTTAAAAAAGTTTGGGTTTAAAAGGGTTGTCCCTATTCTCTTAATGAGTAATGGGTGTGTGTTGGGTATAACGTGCAATAAACCAATCAAAGTCTCATCTCCCGTTCCCTTTAAGAGCCAGTTGCGCTCGCGCCGTGTCAGATTCGCTATTTACGCGGCGGAATTTGCAAGCGCAAAGACTGAAGCGTCTCCAGAGAGGAAACAGATCTGCTCGTGCGCTATCAAATAGGTAGCCTAATTCTGATACATGCAATGACTAGGCATTTTTATATCTATGTAGCCTACACAATAATAATCTTTTACATTGTAGTCCTTTCTTTTTTAATATTTGGCATGTTTATGTGCTGCTGCGCGTCCTGTGTGTGTAATAAGCAAAGTGTACACGTGTTGTGGACCAGCCTATAGGCGTATATTACTAACGCGCTCTTTAAATAACAAAAAATACTGCGCCGTTGACTTTAGACCAGGTTTTAGTTGGTCAATGGCTCGGTCTATCAAAATAGCAACGCGCCAACAATACGCCTGAACACACCTCATTTTCAGACCAGCAAATGAGCGCAAATGCATTTGCTATTTAAACAACGTGGCGCAGGACGTGAAAATGATAACTGCGTCAGGCTGAAACTTGCAAAAAACACCTGCGTCGCGCCTGGCACCGCATTGCGCCGGATGTATATTAGTGTTTAGAAACATGCATAAGTAGTTTTCATACATGGTTTAATTGCTTGAGAGGTGCTTTCCCCCTCAAATTCAGAAGTATGATGCAATGACCATTAGTCAAAGCTAAATGGTATGACACACCGTAGTATTTTTAGAAAGTAAACTTATATATATATATATACAGTAGATCAATAAACTATGAATCATTTACTGCCAAATCATGTAATCCATAAAAAGTAATTGTAATCTGATTATGAGCATTTTAAAATGTAAAATAATCTAATTACGAGTACTCTGATTACGTAATCCAGATTACATGTAATCAGTTACGACCCAGCACTGTTACATAGTATTTAGAGGCGAGTTTGTAACACTTAACATTAATATTATGCATTACATATCATGAACTAACCACGAACAATGTTTTTTTAGTTAAACTCTAGGAACTATGAGTAGGCCAAGGACACAAGATCTCAAGTTTCAAGAAGGGGTGTACAGAAGCAATAAATCAGTTAAGTATTGATGTGCCAGGTTATTGAGGGCTTTATAGACAAATAATAAGATTTTAAAATCAATCCTATATTTGACAGTGCAGGGCACATTAAAATAAGAATTATATGGTGTTGCTTTTGCTTCTCTTCAAGCAGTCTAGCGGCTGCTTTTGAACCAACTGAAGATGAGAAATGGAATATGAAATACTTTTTATTTTTTTCAAGTTCAGTTTTATTTGTTTAACCAAATTCTGTTTTCCAGTAATTTTTTGGATTCCATTTGAATGGTTTCAATAAATGTTAGTAATCAAAAGCATCTCCAATTAATTGATTTTATAAAAATGTATTTTTTTAATTAATTTAAAAAAAAAATTTTTTTCCAGAAATACTGTGTTGTGTATTTACGTTTTCCTGGTAAACACATTTCGATAAACAATTATTTTGGTAAATATTCCTTAAAAATTATGTTTTAATAAAACAAATTGCTATTAGTAGTAGTACTGTCAAAACATTAATTAATATATTTCTGTCACAGTTTCTTAAAGTTAAACCAAACTTTAATTTTGACAGGTTGCTGTGAAGACCTTTAAATTTCTGTTTGTATAAGATGTGACAATATATTTTCTCAAAAGAAACGCAGAACATGCAAGATTCATATTTGAATAGTATATTAGTCTATAGTATAGTATATACTATTATAAATAGTATATTTGTCCATATCGCGTTTTCATTTAAGTGGACTCAGCTACTATTGATTTATTGATCCAAAATTTGGCAAATTACGTGACATTACACGTTATACAGTAAATTCCATTTTTATGACCTGATTCTGTGATTCCGTCCGCGTTTTCCACATCGCAGAAATCATAGGGCCCTTGATGCCCAAATTCGTGGCTCACTGTGTATTATATGGGGCTAAGATCAAAATCAAAAGCACCTTACGTTTCCAAACATAATAATTTCAGATTTATTTTCATTTAGGTGTAAAGAATGCTTGAAAGCCATGACTTAAGTTTGTTTAGGCAATATAACAGTGGCTGAAGAGAGTATTTATTATTGCACTGTAAGTGAAGATAGAGCTGGCTATCATCGACATGTAGATGAAAAGAGACACCATATTTTTCAAAAATAGAGGCCAAGAGGAGCAAATACAGGGAAAACAACACAGGCCCAAGGATTGAACCTTGCTGAACACCACAACCGAGAAAAATGTTAGTAGATGATTAATGCCCAAAACAAACAATAAAACATCTATTTGACAAATAGATTCAGTGCTATATAAAGTGGCTCAAGCACAGACGTGTGGAGGAGCATAAGACAGAGTATAACCAGTATGAGCCATCTGAGATCTAATAGCCATGACCTTGTTTGTGAAAAACTTTCACCGAGGGAAACAGAAGGCTCAGGGAAAAGTTTAACGGGAGGATTTAGTGGAATAGTCAATGGTGGAAAAAAGGACACAAAGTTTGTGGCAATGTTTAGTGATCAGATCAGAAAAGTATTTGCACTTAGCAGCCTTAGCTGCCTTCTGGAACATGGTAATAATCTCATGTGAAACCTGCAGTTTATCCTTTTTCCACTTGTGCTCAGCACGTCTGCAGGCCTGTCTGAGAGAATGCATTGTTTTGTTATGCCAGAGAACTGGCATCGACTTATGATTTCTAAGCTTCGACGGTGCAACACTGTTCAGAATAGAGGCACAAGAAGAGTGTAGTTGTGTAGTGTAGATTCCATTTCTGAGGAATCCCATACCTAATGATATGCTGCAATTAACTCTTCGCTGGACCATGTGGTAAAGGTACGAGACGTGCTCCAAGGCCTGATTTCTTAGTCTGACCAAGCTATGGTACAGAGAAAATTACAGGCGTATGATTAGAGAAGTTTTTTTCTTTTCTTTTTTTCATTGCAATTTTGAAATAGCTTTTATTTTTATTTATTTATTTTTTTAATTTTAGTTTACAATTTAATAATTTTGTGTGCTTTTGTCATTTTTATTATTTTCTTTAAATATTTAGCTTAAAATGAAATAAATCAAATTAAAAAAATAAATTAATCAAATAAATGCAAATTAAGTGAAATAAAGATAAATAGAATGAAATAAAAGGATAAAATAAACTATAAATGAATCAATGTAAATTGTTTTAGTACTTTTCATATGCTTTTGTTTCTCATTTTCTTTAAATATTTCTGTTTAGCTTCAAATGAAAAATAGAATGAAATGAACTGATAAAATAATCAAATAAATAAAATGAATGAAAATCATAAAATAAATAAATAAATAAAATGATATAAATTTAAATCATAAATTTAAATTAAATACATAAATTAATGTAAAAAATATATAAAAATATATTTCTACTTCATCTTAATCTTATTTTTATTTAGTTACCAAGGCAACAGTTGTTGTTTTTTAAATGAATATTTTATTTTATTTCAGCCATTTTTTAAAATAGTTTTAGTGAACATTGACAACACTGATTACATTAAGGATAAAACTTGAAATATTAAATATATATGAGTGCATGTAGGAAACAGTGTTATTTATTAAGATGAATAAACAATTATATATGATTAAATGATTAAACTAAACCATATATTAAAGTGTTACCAGAATAGTTGATACCTCAGTGCTTGACGAAAGCAGAATATTATGTTAAATAAAAGTAATAAATAATGTTGCAGTGAATATCTAGTTTACTTGTTTAAGTGCCTCAAACACATTCTGATCACCATCTGCAGATCTGATGCCATTAACACGTCGATTGCTCATTGTATTATCCGAGTAGCTCGGTCTGGATTATATGTACAGTTGAGCTCAAAAGTTTACATCCCCTTGATTCTTAATACTGTGTTGTTCCCTGAATGATCCACAGCTGTGTTTTTTTGTTTTGTTTAGTGATAGTTGTTCATGAGTCTCTTGTTTGTCCTGAACAGTTCAACTGAGCACTGACTGTTCTTCAGAAAAATCCTCCAGCTCCCACAAATTCTTTGGTTTTCCAGCATTTTTGTGTTATTTGAATGCTTTCCAACGATGACTTTATGATTTTGACATCCATCTTTTCTCAAACTATTTTTGCAACTATTACAGAAGGTTTAAACGCTCACTGATGCTCCAGAAGGAAAAACCATGCATTAAGAGCCGGGGGGTGAAAACTTTTTGAATTTGAAGATAAGGGTCAATTTAACTTATTTTATCTTCTGGGAAACATGTAAGTATCTTCTACAGCTTCTGAAGGGCAGTACAAAAAAAAAAAAAAAAGCTGTTTAGGCAAAATAAGAAAAATGTACACATCTCCATTCTGTTCAAAAGTTTTCACGCCCCGGCTCTTAATGCATGGCTTTTCCTTTTGGAGCATCAGTGAGCATTTAAACCTTCTGTAATAGTTGCGTATGAGTCCCTCAGTTGTTCTCAATGTGAAAAGATGGATCTCAATATCATACAGTCATTGTTGGAAAGGGTTCAAATACACAAAAATGCCGGAAAACCAAAGAATTTGTGGGAGCTGAAGGATTTTTCTGAAGAACAGCAGGCAGTTTAAATGTTCAGGACAAACAAGAGACTCATGAACAACTATCACTAAACAAAAAAAACAAACACAGCTGTGGATCATTCAGGGAACAACACAGTGTTAAGAATCAAGGGGATGTAAACTTCTGAACTGGGTCATTTTTATAAATTCAACTATTATTATCTCTTGTGGACTATATGTAAACATCTTTTATGTGAAATATCTTATTCAGGTCAGTACTAAATAAACAATAACATTCTGTACGATCCCTCTTATTTATGTAAAATATTAACATTTTGCAGATTCTGAAAGGGGGATGTAAACTTTTGAGCTCAACTGTTGGTGAAGTTAAAGATGGCAGGTGAATCTGAACTCTGCTTCCCCTCACATTTGGCTTCAGTTAGGCGTTTTCTCCGTCCTCCAGTGAAATCTCAGTGTGTGACGCTGATCCGGCTGCTGGCGATGACAGGCCGCAGATGATGGACGTCTCTGGAAGCTCTGGATGGAAACCCGAGCCGGACCCTCAATGCGTCTTGTCAACAATAATCCGGCGGTTTTCTGCGTTCCCTCATGCGTGGATCTGGCAGAGACGGGGCGCAGGACTCATCTCAGCAGAAACAGGGCTGTTTTGTGCTCCTGATGTTTGATTTCTCTGTCCAGCTGATTCTCGCTAATCGCTGCTTCTTCAGATGTTTAACATGCTTGTCCAGTTGAGGTTTCTGAGTTACAGTCAACAAGACTTTGTTTAACTTCTGTAATGTGATTACAGTTTTCGTCCATCAGGATTTGATCGGATTATGAAATATTAGGCTGATGATTTTTGTTAAAAAAAAAAGCTTCAGTTAGATTGTTTTGGTACATGAAAAATTATAATTTAATTTTAATTTAATAAGACTGATTAATATATTATACTAATCAACCACAATTAATTTTGTGATTCCAAAAGTTTGAAAAAACTTTCACTGTTTTTTTCACTACATGTTTGTTTTCAAAGACTTTTATTAACACAAACTGAACAATATATTAAATTAATCAAGTTTTTTTTTTATTTTTAAGGGGAAAAAATTGGAATACATTTTTAAAACCTTTTTCCATTCACATTTTTAGCATTTTAATTCAGTTTGATTATTTTAATATATATTAAAAAAAAACAATCCTAATTTCAATTAATTTAATTAAGCTGCCTGTTAAGATCTATTAGATTAATCAGCCACAAGTAATTTTGTGTTGAGGAAAAGTTACAAATTAAAAATGTATTTAAAAAAAAAAAATTTAATAAAATTTTTAACATTTCAAAACGGTTAAATTATTTTAATAGATTTAAAATAGAATAGAATTTTTATTTAAATAAGCGGATTAATATATTCGATTAATCAACCACAATTAATTTTGTGATTCCAGGAGTTTCAAGAACAGTGTATTTTAGTAAAAACTAACATTTTTAGGGGGAAAAAATACAAATATTTTTATTTATTTATTATTATTTTATTTTATTTTATTTTTAGCATTTTAATTCACTTAGATTATTTGAATGCCTAAAAAATATAATTTAATCTTTAATTTGATGTTTGTTTTCAAAGACTTTTATAAAGGCAAATTTAGAAATATATTAGATTAATCAACCACAGTTAATTGGTTATTCCAGAAATTTCAAGAACAATATGTTTTTCAGTAAAACCAAAAGTTGTTAACGGGAGAAAAAAAAAAAAAAAAAATTTTTAGCATTTTTATTCAATTAGATTATTTGCATGCATAAAAATGTATTTAATACATTTATGAAAACAATTATGAAAACATCCTATTTCCATCACAGTAACACACACTGATGAATCGTACGCTGTAAGAGCAGAGATGGTTAATAACATGCGCTGTGGAGAAACACAGACTCTTGACAGGCGTTGTGCGCCGCGCCGGTGCGCCCTTCGTTTCGAGTGGAAGAACTTGTGTGAATTAATGAAGCTGATTTGGCCGTGGGTTAATCAACAGAGCGGCACACGAGCAGGTGGAGAAACTCTGATAAAGACGCCAATTATGCAGCAGTAAATTGGTTTGGCGGTGAGGACGGTCGCTCGTTATCTGGCCGTTCCAGTACCACGACTTCTGTTAAACGCACTGTCCATCAGCTATTTCTGGACCTCGTTTTCTCCTCCGTCTCTCACTCGTTTCTTCCCGTCCTCAGCTCGTGTTTTTCCTCTCTTCGGTTCTCCAGCCGTAAACCGGCTTCGGTTTCCATCACTCTTCATTTATTTTAATTGAGCGGGGCTAGTTGTCACGGCTCCAGTGAAAACTTCTCATGGTGGGTTTGTTTTTGCGAGTCACTTTCTGTAAGATCTCAAACCGTGAAGTTTTGGCTACAAAAAACAGAAAAAGGAAAACGAGTTCACAAGTGATATATGTTCATTATTTACCATGATGTCATTCCAAATTCAATTCAAGTTTATTTGTATAGCGCTTTTCACGATGCAAATGAAAGAAAATGAAAGTTTCTACATTATATTTAGTAATTAGCTTATCAGTGGTGACTATCTCAAGTTGATGTCCATCTGGCAGAAATGTACAGTAAAACTCAAGCAGTTAGTTAATGTCATGTAATCAAACAGACGGTGAACACTAACAGTAATGATTATATGTTGCAATCAAACTTATAGCAAAATTTGGTAGTTCTGTGTGTTGTCTGAGGGGTCGGCATCATCTCGTCTCAGGTGTTTGGTCGTCTCAGATCATTTAAGGGTTGGATCCAGACTGAAGCTTCTGTAATTCCTAGTTACCACGAGATGTCAATCAACAAAAACAGAGAAACACATAGAGACATGATTAGCGTAGCTGCTGTTCCATCCAAGCAAAAATTATGTGTTCAACCCAAGCTGAAGAATAATAATGTGCGTTTGATCAGATATAACTGCAGTACAAGGTTACGAGATGCATTATGTGAATGCTTGACTAAAGAGATGTGTCTTTAATCTAGATTTAAACAGAGAGAGTGTGTCTGAACCCCGGACGTTATCAGGAAGATTATTCCAGAGTTTAGGAGCCAAATGTGAAAAAGCTGTGCCTCCTTTAGTGGACTTTACTCTCCTAGGAACCAGAGTCCAGAGTTGTGCGACCTTAAGGAGCGTGATGGATTATAGCGAGATAGAAGACTAGTTAGGTACGCAGGAGCTCTCAACTATATAAAATATATAATTATATATTTTTTAAAATAAATATATTTTCTTCTATTTATTAAATTTTTGGTCTGCTCTCCATTATATTAAAAAAAAAAAAATTTAAAAACTAATAAAATGACAAAAAGCACACATCAAAATTACTAAAACTTTACCTAAAGAAAATATAAAAATAATATCTAATTCAAAATATTAACAAAAAACATTTTTAGTATATCAGTGATGCTAAAATAACACCGAACCAGACGGCTTCTGGATGTTTTGCAAACGCCTGACAGATGTCCTCCTCATCTGTTCGATCCGTTCAGCCAGGCAGTTTGACTGAGGTTGTTTTATTAGATAAATCATACACTTTGATCATGGTTATCATATTTGGTCATCATGTGTTTTATTGCTTTAGTGTTGAGCTGAGGCTGTGTGACTTTAAGGGCACTCAGACTCTTAATGGAGCTCAGAGTTCAGACGCACTGTTCATGTCAGATTCAGAAGTGCTCTCCTTCCTTAAGAAACGCTGTTTTCCAGTCTACAGTCCAAGAACACTACAGTATGGTGAAGCTCTTCCTCTCACACACACACACACACACACACACAGACCAGATATCACTCATTAGTGTACAACAGCTGCTGCTTATAGCTCATACAGGAATTATGAAATGGATGTAAAACTGATACACCAAATCATATTTAAATAAAAATTATAATCGCAATTATTTTTAACTCATTGTAATTTCCCCATTGAAAGCATAATTGTGTGTGTTCGTTTGTTTTTTCTGAATTATTTTTTATTTTCATTTATAATTTTACTTTACGTGTTTATTTAATTACATTTTTTTCATTTTTTTTTATTTATTTTAATTTAATTTATAGTTTTGTTTCACCTCTTTATTTCATTTTATTTATTTTCATTTATTTTTATTTCAAACCATTTAATTTATTTTATTTTTATTTATATATTTTATTTTAATTTGTGGTTTTATTTCATCTGCTAATTTTTTACTACAGTTTATTTATTTAACTTGTCGTTTTCATTTATTTTATTTTTATTTCAATATATTTTATTTCAATTTTTTAAAATTAATTAGTTTATATTTTTTATTTTAATTAAAAATTTTATTTCACCTTTTCATTTTATTGTTTTATTTTAATATATGATTTTATTTCACATTTATTTAATTGACTTCATTTCATTTTTTATTTATTTTATTTGTAATTCAATTTTCTGTTTTATTCTATTCTCAGCTTTCGACTATTCTGCTAATGAAAGTGTGAAAGCCTCAGAAAAACAGATGTGTTTGATATATATTGGTGTTGGAGCTCTTCGTTGAGCTCCTCTGTTCAGCCTGCATCAGAGAAATCATTCAGATCTCGTCACACGGTGTTATGTAACGAGCTGTTGAGGCTGAAGACTCGGTGCTTCAGTAATTGAACAGACAGGAGGGTCTCTCTTCAGAAGAAGTGCTGAAAGTTACCCGCTGGTGTGATTTAAAAAGGGTTTTTAGCTTATATACTCCTCCTCAATTCTTGTGTTGATGTTGAATGTGAGAAACGGCTCCGAGCGAGGTTTCCCAGAATGCAGCGGTTTTCAGACTGGAGTGTGGTTTTGCAGATGGAAAGTGTTTGGGCCGCAGAGCTCTCTGTGTGTTTTGTGAGAGTGTTAATGGAGCGCAGGTCTCGCCTCTGCTCATCCAGACGTGTTGAAAGCTGCTCCTCCGTGTCTTATGTGTGCTTTTGTTATGTTTTTCAGGTTCACACTAAGTTCCACTGCCGCCAGGCTCACGCTGCCGGGTCCGACACAAGCTGCCTCACTTTCTCTTACGACGGAGTAACCCTCGCATCACGAGGAGGTCAGACCCGCCGCTCATTTCTCTCTGTATTAGGACTGGCTAAATGCGACAGTAAAAAAAAAAAAAAAAAAGAATGTATACACACACACAAGATAGATACCATTATTATTAAATATTACATAAAGTAAACAAATAAAATATAAATAGTAAATAAAAGTAAATAAAATATAAGAAAAACTTTTAAAATAAACTAAAAAAAAAATGTGTATAATTATATATTATATAAAATAAATACATATATTTTACATATATATATATATATATATATATATATATATACTTATTTATTTATTTTGTTTATATAAATTTATATAATAAAATATAAAAATACATTTTTTATATATATATATATATATATATATATATATATATATATATATATATATATATATATATATATACACACACACTTTTATTTTTGTTTTCTATATTATAAATATATATAAATACATTTAAAAATGTGGATATATAAAATTGTGGATAGATAGATAGAATGTGTTTAAAAAATAATGTTTATTATTAAATATTACATAAAGTAAATAAAATGTAAATAGTAAATAATAGTGAATAAATATATAACAGACTTTTTAAAAGATTTGATCTATATATATATATGCTGTTATTTTTATATTTATATATTGTACAAAAATAAAGACATAAATATACTTATATATTGATATTTAAATAACAATATATAATAAATATATAAATATATCTTTAAAATGTACATTTATTCATTTGGCAGACACTTTTATCGAAAGCGACTTAATATTGAGGAATACAACAAATGATTTATCATAAGATGGCAATAAACACGAGAAGTGCCTGTTATACAAGGTTTCAGTCGTCGTTCAAAATAGTAAAAGCTAGGACGGGAAGGGATAAAGGATAATGAAGTGAAGGCATAGAATGTTTTTTTATTAATGAGGTGGCAGTTAGATCTAATATTTAGATAAATTTAGATTATTTTTAAAATGAAGGAAACTAGTTTGTTTTTATCATTTAAATAATGTTAAATACAAATGTATAAATAAATAAAATGTAAAAGTAACAATGTTTGTTTTTCGTTTCATATATGATTTTTAACTTTCCAGCAACACTGCCTACACAGTGAAATATACTCTTAATTTGATATAAAATTATTCATATGATTTTATTCATACCGCCCACCGCTATTCTGCATTGACCCTGACAGCTGAATTTGTGGGTTTTAAAATATTGAATGCGTTGGAATATGCTGGACGCGAGCACAAAGCAGACTTGTGTGCAGATAATGGAGGTCTTGTGTTTGGTGTGGAAGCGACCTGAGTGTGTAAGGAATCAGACTTTGACTCACGCAGACGCACAATGACGCTGATTCAGCTTTGATTCGATCGCTCATCCGTCTGTTTTCAGGAGACGACACTCTGAAGACGTGGGACATACGCAACTTCAGGAAACCTCTCGCTGCTGTCACCGGCCTGACCTCCTTCTTCCCCATGTAAATGGAACTTAACACTTCTCCTGCAAATTCATTATGAGCTGTTTACAGATGGTGCATCTTGATCGGTCTCACCAATTCTTAATAAATTTGCAAAAATAAATAAATAAATTTAATCAAAATAAATTAGCTAAATCTGCACTTTTATTTTAGAATTAATATGTATTCTGCATATTAATTATAAAATAAATAATTCATTATAATTAATAACAAATACAAATGATGTAACAATGATAATAATAATAACTAAAGTTTATTAATGTTTTTTCAAATATTGTTTAAAAATATTTATTTTATATTTGTTAAAATATTTATAAAAAAATTTTTAAACTATTTAATATATAAGAAATATATATATATATATATATATATATATATATATATATATATATATATATATATAATTTTTTTTAATATATATTTTTTAAACAATATTTAATATATAAGAAAAATATATATGAAAAAAAAAAAAATATATATATATATATATATATATATATATATATATATATATATATATATATATATATATATATACACACACACACATACACAGTTATGCTCAAAATAATAGCAGTCCAACATCACTAACCAGATTAGTCATTGTTTTTGGTAGAAATTATATTTCTACATGGCAAATATTTTACTAGTAGGTGTGGTAGAGTAATAGAATGACATGCATGCTGTTGATTCTGTGTAATTGAATCATTAATTGAAAAGGGTGTGTTCAAAATAATAGCAGTGTGGAGTTTAATTAGAAAAAACTGGTTAGAAGCCAAGCTATCGGCAAGAAGCCCCCGCAAAGTCCCATTGCTGAAAAAATGAAGAGGTTACAATTTGCCAAAGAACACATTGACTGGCCTAAAGAGACATGGAGCAATATGTTGAAGACTGATGAAGCAAGATTGTTGTTTATGGGTCTAGGGACCGCAGACAGTCCCCCAAACACTGAATTCAAGCCACAGTACTCTGTGAAGACAGTCATCATGATATGGGCATGTTTCTCATACTACGTGTTGGGCCTATTTATCGCATTCCAGGGATCCTGGATCAGTTTGAGTACATTAAAATACTTAAAGAGGTTATGTTGCTTAATGCCGAAGAGGAAATGCCCTTGAAATGGGTGTTTCAACAAGACAACGACCCCAAACACACCAGTAAACCAGCAGCATCTTGGTTCCAGACCAACAAGATTAGCGTTATGGAGTGGCCAGCCCAATCTCCAGACATTAATCCAATAGAAAACTTGTGGGGTGACTTCAAAAATACTGTTTCTGAGGCACAACCAAGAAATGCAGAGGAACTGTGGTCTGTAGTGCAATCGTCCTGTGCACAGCCGCCAGACTCCACGCAACACAGATGTGAAGCAGCTCTCAGAAACCGTGGCTATAGTTCAGTCATTCACAAGAAAGCTACATCTTCAAGCAGTTTTCTGTTTATACAGTAAATGTTTGACTTTGTAAAGATAAATGCAGACACTGATTTAGAATAGAATGCGCAGTGTTCCCAATGCATTTGTGAGTATTGAAGTTAAAGTTATTATGAGGATTTTGAGCTTTACTCGCTTTTTTAAACACACTGCTATTATTTTGAACACAAATGAACACAATTATATATAATGTTTTTATTTTTATATTTTATATGTTATATAAAATATAAATATTAATATATTTAACATTTTTGTTTTTATATATATATATATTCCAAGCTTTGGCAATATTGCATCTTTGCAGTCATGCCAATAAAGCAATTATGAATTGAAATTGAATTGAAAAAAAATATATATATATATATACATATACATATACATATATATATATATATATATATATATATATATATATATATATATATAATGAAAATCATTAGTCAGATATTATTTTACAGTTCTTCACAGTATATACTATAATAATAGTAATTTATATTTTGATTATGATTTTATTTTTATATTTCAGTTATCATTTAGTTAAAATTTTAAGAATTTTGTGATGTGCTTTTGTTATTTTTGTTGGTTTTTTGGTGGGGGGGGGGGGTTACTTTTTCAACTCAGTTTTTAAAAATCTTTTATTAACTTCTAAATTTTTTTATTTAGGCAACATTTCTAATTTTTGTTTCATTTATTTTTGTTTGCTTTTCATGTAATAGTTTTTATATATTTCCGCTTTATTTAAATGAACAAATATATAATTTTAAAAAAAGTTTTAGTTGACTATAACAAGACTGTGAGCATTATGTTAATAACATGAAGTCTTTACTGTTTACTGTGACGCGTGAAAGCACAGCAGATTGTGAAGTGTGTTGCAAGTCTGTGTGAATGTGAAGTGTTTCTCTGCTGTAACTGTGCTGATGGATGTGTTCTGAGCAGGACAGACTGCTGCTTCAGTCCGGATGATAAACTGCTTCTGACGGGAACCTCGGTGAAGAAGGACGAAGGGAACGGGAAGCTGCTGTTCTTTGAGCGGGAATCTCTGCAGAAGGTCTATGAGATTGAAGTGGCCGATGCGGTAGGTTTGGTGTCAGGGTGAGAATTATACATTATGCAGCGCTGTGTCGATACTAATAAAGTTTCCAGATCACAAAATATGATTTGACGAAGTGCAATGCAGTATGGTACACTGGGACAGTTTCACTCAGCAGCAAATTAAGGATTTTCAGTGTTTTCAGTCGTATGATTGGCTATGATGCCCGTCAGCCAAACCTGACAGAAACTCCAGAGTCGTCCACGCTTGTTTAATTTAATATATATTTTATATATACATTAATCTGATATTTAGCTATTTAATAAATGTGACCCTGGACCACAAAACCAGTCTTAAGTGTCAATTTTTCAAAATTGAGATTTATACATCATCTGAAAGCTCAATAAATAATCTTTCCATTGATGTATGGTTTGTTGGACAATATTTGTCTGAGATGCAACTATTTGAAAATCTGGAATCTGAGGGAGCAAAAAAATCTAAATATTGAGAAAATCACCTTTAAAGTTGTTCAAATGAAGTTCTTAGCAATGCATATTACTAATCAAAAATGAAGTTTTGAGATATTTATCATAATAAATATACAAAATATCTTCATGGAACATGATCTTTATTTAATATCCTAATGATTTTTGGCATAAAAACAAATTTGATCATTTTGACTCATACAATGTATTTTTAGCTATTGCTACAAATATACCCCAGCGACTTAAGACTGGTTTTGTGGTCCAGGGTCACAAATTAGGTATATAATAAATCAGCATGCATTGTATTCTCATACCGTCTAATGTCTCATTTAGAATTTCACAGAAGAAAAAATATTCTGCCATAATTGCAAATTAATTTTCATTAAAATTTCATTTACTTTCATTCTTGCAAATTCTTATAATTATTTTAATTATTTATTTTGTTATTTATTATTATTATTATTTTAATTATTTTTTATTTGGAATATATAATTTTTATTGTTAATTTTATACATTTATTTAACATACTTTGTATATATTTATTTATTTATTTATTTTCATTATTATTTGCATTAATTGTTTATTTGATTGTGTTGGATTTTCATTAATCTGGCATGTAGGCATTTAATTATTGCAAATTATTATATTACAATGCTTTTAATTGTTTTTATACATTCATTTAATATATAAATTGTTATTATTAACATTACTACTACTACTTGTAGTATTTCATTATTGCAAATTAATGTAATGAGTATTTTAACTATTTTGTATATATATATATATATATATATATATATATATATATATATATATATATATATATATATATATATATATATAATATATATAATTTATTATTATTAATATTAATATTTCATTATTGTCAATGAATATACTTTTTAAAATTATATTCTATATCTATTTTATTATTATTATTTATTTCAATATTGCAAATTAGTAGTTTATAATTAGTATTTTAATTATTATATATATATATATATATATATATATATATATATATATATATATATATATATATATATATATAATATATATAATTTATTATTATTATTATTTTAATTATTATATATATATATAATTTATTATTTTGTTATTGTAGATGAATATAGTATGCTTTAATTTAATGATAGTATTATTATTATATATGTATGTGTTTGTGTGTAATTTATTATTACTATTACATTAATCTGAATATATTATGCTTTGTTTTAATTATAGTATTATTGTTATATCATTTCAAATGAATATAGTATAATTAATCTGCTATATTTCTTTGTTTATTTAATAGTCAGATGTGCATGGTTATGTATATTTTTACAGTATCTAGAACTGAGAGAAGCGAGGCGTCCCAATAATATGATTTTCTCTAGTAATGGAAACTCTGTCCAGGAAGACTGCGGTCTTACATTACTTGGTAAATGCTGTACTGTTAGATTACTTGTGCAAGTGCAGACAGGAAGTGAAACTTTCTGCCTGTTCATTCGTCCCTATGGAAGTGAAGGGAACATTGTCTTCCTCCATCCATTTGCTGGGATGACACACGCATGACCTCGACAAGCATCGTGGCGCTCCTGAGAGCTGCATTCGTCTGAAGCGTCTCTGAGAGCTCTTTCTGAGGCACATCTGAGTGACGGCTCAAAGCTCCCGTGGCCGTCTGTGATCAAATGTGCTGTTGAGTGGGTTTCTCTTAGTCCCAGCGCTCCGGCTCTAGTCAGAACAGCGTAAAGGCTAATGCTCTCCCTCCCAGGTTGCTTCTTGTCTTGAAGCTGACAGGATGTCATGAAGCAGATGTTGACGTCCAGCACACTGAATACATGCAGCACAGAAACCATGGAGCAGCAGTAGCATTAATCAGAAGTACATAATATTCTTTGTGTGATGAATCAGACATTTTTTTTTTTTTTTTACTATAAAAGAAAATAATGTTTTGGATTGGTGCATTTTGCTATAAGTAGTAGTATATCATCCTCCTTCCAGTTGTCTTGGAGTTTGGCAGAATAAATCAGCATCCATTGCTCTTGAAAAGAGAAGCTCACACATATTCAAAAATTTCTAACTTAGAGCTTCACAGAAGAATTGCATCTGGTATAATTGCAAATTAATTTTCATTATATTTTCATTAATTTGTTTATATACACATACACACACACATTATTATTATTATTGTTATTTGATTGTTTGCCAAAAATATATAGAATTTAATTATTTATACATTAATCTGTAATAATTATTTGATTGTGTCAAGATTACAATAATTACAAGATTGTTGATGCAACTGTAATATTTTATCCTAAATAATTTTATCCTTTGTCATATTTTTAATTAATTTATCATCTAAATAGTCATATTATTTTTCTTCGGAGAAGCATTAACTAAGACATTAGGCAATATGTGCGAGCTTCTCTTTTCCATGCAATGACGAAACATGCTGATTTATTCTGCCAAACTCTAAAATACCCCCATCATTTGTCCTGCATCGGTAGAATCACATTAGCAGAGGTGGATGGCTCTTGTTCGCTGAAAATGCTGTTGGCCCATCCAGAAGACTAAAGTTATTTATAGCTGACCTGACGAGGAGCTATTTACAGTGTTTATCCAGCGCAAGACGGCTGAAGAATTTAAGTGCTGTCTTTATGAAGTGCTGCACCAGGCTGTCCTGTGACAGGAAGAGCTACCAATCATTCAAGTGTAAACACAGGCCGTAACCCCGCAGTGGGGTCGTGCTCTGTGCTGGGACGTGGACACATCTCCAGGCTGGAAAGAGTAAATACTCCAGGGGTGGTTCTCAGCTTTGCTGACTTTTTCACAAGGTGCAAAAACCAGGTGAGACACGTCCTCCAGGACTCCTGCTGCTCCCTCTGCACTGGACATTTGGAATGTGGCTTGATGTCCGAAAACTAAAACAGATCCAGTGCTGCTTGAATTGAAGTGATATAGTGTTTATTTAACTGTCTTTGTGGGCATCTCAGAGTGCTTTGTCTCCTCTCTAAAGGATAGTACATTTGTTGTGAATGTAGGAAATTTTTCAGCCCCTGTAGTATGTGGTGTTCCTCAGGGTTCGATTCTGGGACCACTGTTGTTTTCACTATATATGCTTCCTTTGAGGTTCATCTTTCGGAGTTACAGTATCTTTTACCGCTGTTACGCTGGCGATTTGTAGTTTTATTTTCCAGTAGGGATGTAACAGTTCGCTCAATTCACGATTCAATTCGATTCATGATTTTGATTTCACAATTCAATTTTCTCACAATGTTTTTTTAACAAAATGAGATTGAAGACATTATACAGTAAATGAGGAGGTGTCCTAAATTAGTCATTTTTTATTAGGCTATTGCTGCGTGTTTCTTTGTGAAATTGAAATAAAACAAAACTTAATTGAAGTTTTAAAACAAACCCCAAATCAAATAAGCAAGTTACACAATTAAAATAAATCTCTTCATATAAACAAACTAAGGTTTTGTCTGTGCTCTTTCCATTTAAAATTAGATGCAACCACTGCATTTTAATCATCATCCATGATATAGTGTTTACCGCTGTAAACAAAGCAGAGCTGCGCTTATGAACGCTACTTTAATATGCATCGTTCAGAGGCAAGTTAAAAAGAAAATACCACATAAACTTTTCTAAAGACAATCAGTTCCCCTGAGTCATATAAACTCTTACTCCAGTTGTATCGCGATTTGTTTGGCATCTCAAACTATTTGAATTGTCACATATTTGAATCGATTTTCAACCGGCTGACGGTTAATTGTTACATACCTATTTTGCAGTGACATTTGGAATGCGGCTGTATGTTCGAAAACTAAAACCGATCCAGTGCTGCTGGGATTGAAGTGATATAATGTTTATTTAAGTGTTTGTGTAGGTATCTCAGGGTGGTTTGCCTCCTGTCTAAAGGACAGGACATTTGCTGTGAATAAAGCAAATTTTCCTCCAAGCTGGCCTCTTTAGTATGTGGTGTTCCCCATGGGTCGATTCTGGGACCACCGTTGTTTTCCCTTTATATACTTCCTTTAAATCATATCTTTCAGAAGTACAATATCTCTTACTGCTGTTACACTGACCAGTTTCAGTTTTATTTTCCAGTGACATTTGGAATGTGCCTTGATGTCCGGAAACTAAAACAGATCCAGTGCTGCTGGGATTGAAGTGATATAGTGTTTAAGTGTCTTTGTAGGTTTCTCAGAGTGGTTTGCCTCCTGTCAAAAGGATTGGACATTTGCTGTGAATATAGAAAAGTTTTCCTCCATGTCAGCCTCTGTAGTATGTGGTGTTCCCCAGGGGTCGATTCTGGGGACCACTGTTGCTTTCCCTATATATGCTTTCTTTGAGTTACATCTTTAGGAAGTATAGTATCTCTTACCACTGTTATGCTGACAATTTTCAGAAAACTAAATTAGACCCAGTGCTCCTCAGATTGAAGCAATATATTGTTTATTTAAGTGTCTTTTGAAGTTTTCTCTGGGCGGTGCTACAAAGCAAGTCGTGCTCTGGACTTGCACAGAAAGACTAAACCTAGAACTAAAATATAACTTTGTGCTAAAAGCATGTTAATGTTAAGACAGACTCCAGGTGACCTTCATGTCTTAGTCTGTTTTCACCCCTCTTCTCCTGCAACCGCAAGTGTATTTTTGAGTCCAAACCTTATTTCATTGCGTATCTTTTCACTGGTTTGAATCGTTTTGAGTTGGAAAACCCCTTTTACATCAACAAAACAAATCAAACTGTGACTTGAAAGTGACCTTGTGTCTGGTTGCAATGTAGTTAAATTATTATTATTGTTATTACTGTTATTATTATTATATCTAATTTATTTTTCTTCATTTAAATTAATATAGATTATTTGTTGTTGTTATTTATTGCAAATTAATATATAGTCATTTTTAAATGAATTATTTTATGTATCTTGTATGGTATATACATTGTTTATATATTACATTTAAATTAAAAGTTAATTATTTTATGTAATTACATATAATTTTATGTATATTTTATATGTGTGTATACTGTATACATATCTATGTATGTAAATATAATTCCATTATAAAGTAAAAATAGCCTTTCATAATATTATCATTACTGCTTTTATTTATGTTATTTATTTATATATATATATATATATATATATATATATATATATATATATATTTATATTATTATTATTATTATTATTATTATTATTATTTTATTTTTTTTATTGTGTGACGTGAAAGCATCCTTGTCTTCTGGGTGAATGGGTGCCATGTTGGGTTGAGTTTGGCACACGCTCGTCCAGTCAGTAAACAGCTTATTTTGTTTAGAAAAGATGGAAGATTGAATATGATGCTGAAATGTTACTTCAGTCTTTGCCATAACCGCAGTAAATGTGCTCAAGAAAGATCTGATTCACTCACATTGCCATTATTATCATTCCTCCTAGTGCTTGTAGAAACATTTGAGCTGCGCATAAATACTGTGCATTGTGAGTGTTTGTTTCTCTGGCGCATGATGAACAGCCGTAGATGCATGCATATATCGCTATTTTCGACAGTTCCCATGTGCTGCTTGTCCTGGTGTTTGCTTTCCTTACCCAGGGTCTCTGTGTGGCACGATTACGAGTAATGGAGAGGTCAGATATACAGATGTGTGCGATCTAAACCCCATGATACAGTATCTGCAAGGTAATGGAGCGACTAAAGGAGATTACGTTTGTATTCAGCCAAAAAAGGCTCAGCTGGAAGCACATTTCAGATCCGCAGCCAAATCTTCCAGATCTTCTCTAAATAATCAATTACTCGGCCACATGCCCATAGAGACGGATTAACCCCATACATCCCGTTAAGTCAATAAGGGCCAGAGAAACCCCTGCTTCGGTCCTGGGGGAGGGAGAGGGTCTAAAGCCGGATTCTAGGTCAGGCAGGCTTAACGCAGTCCGGCTGGAGGATTCAGGCAGAAACGAGCCCGGCGCTGAACAGCTGGAGGCTAAGCAGATTTCACCCCCATGCCTCCGCAGGTCTTTCCTGATCTCAACACTGCAAGATCTGTTTGGAAAGAGTTTCTTGAACATAGCATGATTAATTATGCTCCTCTTGTGCTGTTAACTCATCTCAAGAGACCGTTCTTAAAGTGCATTTGGACTCTCAATACCTGCTGCTTATTCTTTTGGATTTCCTGCACAGCTTCATTATTTACTTACCCTCATTTTATTTTATTTTATATGCAGCATGTTTGTGTGACAATAATGTTTATTTTATTATATTCTTTTATTTATTTTTGTGGTATTTTCCTTCATTTCAATGCAACATGTTTGCATGACAGTGGTGACATTTTCCCCTCGTTTTGGTCCAAATCTTTATTTTATTTTATTTATTTATTTATTTAAATTTTAATTTTTTTTATTTTGTGGTATTTTCATACAGTTTTATTTTCAGTGCAGTGTATTTGCATAACATTTACATTTACATTTAGTCATTTAGCAGCCGCTTTTATCCAAATGAGGACAATGGAAGCAATCAAAACAACAAAAGAGCAATGATACGCAAGTGCTATAACAAGTCTCAATTAGCTTAACGCAGTACACGTAGCACGGTGTTTTTTTTAATTATTTTTATTTTTTTTTAAACAGTGATGACGTCTTCTACTTTCCCCCTCATTTTGATCCAAACTATATTTTATTTCATTTATTTGTTTATTTATTTTTATTTATTTATTTTTTTAACAGTGATGACGTCTTCTACTTTCCCCCTCATTTTGATCCAATCTATATTTATTTAATTTAATTTACTTATTTATATTTATTTTATTTTGTGGTATTTTCTTACGTTTCAGAAAACGTAAGACATTTGATCCAAAATTTTATTTTATTTTTTAATTTATTTTATTTTATTTTACAAATTATTAAATACTTATTATGATAAATATTTTTTTTATATATTTATTATATTATATATTTATATTTTCATATTTAATCTTACATAGAACTTTTGAATAATAATGTCATTATTGTTGCCATAATGTATAATAATAATAATAAGTATATAATAATAATTATAACTATTAAATGATATTATATTAATCTGCTGTATTTATTTGCTTGTTTGGGTTGGACTTTCACCAGTCACAAGTTTGTAAGAATGTAACGGGCCTTTTTGGTGTTTTTCTGACTTTAATGTTGCTCTTTGTGTCCTTTCTGGACGTGCTCACTATGAACCGTCATCATACAGAGATGCGCTGCATGTGATTGCAGTTATTCAGGAGTCTGTTCCTCCGTCTCACACACACACACACACACACATACGAATCCTTACACACGGCCCTGGCAGCGGCCCATTCATCACAGCGAGTCTGAGATCCAGATCCAAATATAGTCAACTGGAGATGAGCCGGACGGAGAGAGATATCAGAGGCAGCCGAGAGCAGTTTTTTCCTCTGCCACTGCTTTATGCTGACTTCCTGCTCAAATACTGAGTTCTCATCTGCTGTTATTTCAGAGCGTCGTCCGCTGTCTTTGGCATCCCAAGCTGAATCAGATCATGGTGGGGACGGGGAACGGCCTGGCGAAGGTCTACTACGACCCGGTCAAGAGTCAGAGGTGCAGTTGCTGTGCTGTCCGTCTCAGTCCCGCTTCACACTCTTCCCTGGTTTTGCGTCTGTGTTTGTTCAGTAATGATTTCAGCCGGGTTTGGACTGATTGAACGGAAACTCAACAAAACGACTCCATTAGTGTCGACTGAGAGCAGAATCAATTTCTCTGCACGTTTACAACAAAGTCCCGTCCTGTTGACAAGCACTAAACAAAACGCGCTTGTGCTTTCACGCTATATACATATATAAAAAGTAACACACATATTAAATTATTAATATTAAATTAACATACTACATTTTTTACATTTATTTTTACTCGCGAATAACTATTTCTACTTGATAAAGTATTTTAAAGCTTGACATAACTAGAATATATATTTATATATATATATATATATATATATATATATATATATATATATATATATATATATATATATATATTGAAATTTCCATAACTTTTAAAGATGTTTATTAATTTCCATGACTTATCCAGGTTTTCCAAGATCCGGAGAATTCTATGAAATAAATATAATTATAATAACATTATTGTTTTAATTATTTTTCTTCTTAAACTAGGGATGATAATATATTAAAATAATTAAATAAATATAAAACATGTAATCATAATTAAATTATTTAATTCAGTTTTCCATTAGTTCATGATTGTTTTATTATTATTATTATTATTATTATTATTTACTCAAACAGCAATTTATACTTGATAAAATATTTTAGAACTTGTCATGGCTACAATATTTATATTTTTTGTAGAAATTACCATGACATTTTAAGATGTTTATTCATTTCCATAACTTTTCCAGGTCTGAAAATCACTTGTAAATATTATAATACTTTTTTTTTCATACATTTTCATGCATTTCTTTTCAATGCAGCATGTTTGCATGATAGTGATCATGCAAATGTTTTTGTTTTTAACTAAAACTAGGAGTGCTAATATAATTAATTGATATAATAATAATTCTACAATTCAGATTTCCAGTTCATTTTTTAAGATTGTCAGGATGTTTTAGGACGTTTCTAAATTTCCATGACTTTTTCAGGTCTAAAAATCACTTTTAAAATTCCTTCATATATTCAGGGGTTTTTTTATTGAGTTGTTTAGGAAATTAATTAAAATGAGAAATATTGTGGCAGTTGATGTCTTGATCTTTAGTTGTTTAGCTTATTTTAAAGCATATTTTGTCTTACTTTAGAAGCTAATATCCTATTTTCTGTGTTGTTTGTTCTGCAGAGGTGCGATGTTGTGTGTGGTCAAGAGCAAGAGGAAGGAGAAACACGCCGAGACGCTGACACAAGATTATATCATCACCCGTGAGTGTGACCTGCTCAATACATTTGCATATATATCGTATATATCATATACTCACAAAAGAGATGGTAAAGACATGTATGATGTTTCTATTTCAAATAAATGCTGTTCTTCTGAACTTTCTATTCATCTGTGAATCCTGAAAAATAAAATGAAATACAGTTTCCACAAAAATATTGTGCAGCACAACTGTTTTCAACATTGATAATAATCAGAAATGTTTGTTGAGCAGCAAATCAGCATATTAGAATGATTTCTGAAGATCATGTGACACTGAAGACTGGAGTAATGATGCTGAAAATACAGCTGCGCATCACAGAAATAAATTACATTTTAACAGATATTCACATAGAAAACAGCTATTTTTATTTTTAATAATATTACAAAATTTTTACTATATTTTTGATCAAACAAATGCAGTCTTAGTGAGCAGAAGAGACTTCTTTTTTGTTGTTGTCACTGACCATGTGATTTTCTGTCAGTCAAATTTAATTATAATTTGTAATTATTATTATTTAATTATGGGCAGTATAGTATTAAAAATATAATATATTCATTTTAATTAATATAAATTTATTTATATAGTTATGTATATAATTTTATAATGTTTTTTTTTATATTATTTTTTGATTATTGCACTGCTGTTAGTAAAGCAAAAGTCATTCTGCTGATATAATTACTAAAGACAGATTTAGTATTAAATTAGACAAAATGCTACACCTCCTCTATTCTCTCTTCACTGTCACACACTCATTAACCGGCCCGTGTGTGTGTGTGTGTGTGAGCGTGAGTGAACGAGTGTACGTGTGTGTGTGTGTGTGTGAGCGTGAGCGAACGAGTGTACGTGTGTGTGTGGCGTGAGCGAACGAGTGTACACGTGTGTGTGTGTGTGTGTGTGTGTGTGTGTGTGTGTGTGTGTGTGTGTGTGAGTGTGTGTGTGAGTGTGTGTGTGTGTGTGTGTGTGTGTGTGTGTGTGTGTGTGTGAGTGTGTGGCGTGGCGAACGAGTGTGTGTGTGTGTGTGTGAGTGTGTGTGTGAGTGTGTGTGAGTGTGTGTGTGTGAGTGTGTGTGTGTGAGTGTGTGTGTGGCAGTGTGTGTGTGTGTGGCGTGGCGAGTGTGTGTGTGTGTGAGTGTGTGAGCGTGAGCGAACAGTGTGTGTGTGTGTGTGAGTGTGAGTGTGTGTGTGTGTGTGAGTGTGTGTGTGTGAGTGAGTGTGTGTGTGAGCGAGTGTGTGTGTGTGTGTGTGGCGTGAGCGAGTGTGTGTGTGTGAGTGAGTGAGCTAGTGTGTGTGAGTGAGTGTGTGTGTGAGTGAGTGTGTGAGTGAGTGTGTGTGTGTGGTGTGTGTGTGTGTGTGTGTGTGAGCGAGTGTGTGTGTGAGCGAGTGTGTGTGTGAGCGTGAGCGAACGAGTGTGTGTGTGTGAGTGAGTGAGCTAGTGTGTGTGAGTGAGTGTGTGTGTGAGTGAGTGTGTGTGTGAGCGAGTGTGTGTGTGAGTGTGTGTGTGTGTGTGTGTGTGTGTGTGTGTGTGTGTGTGTGTGAGTGAGTGAGCGAGTGTGAGCGTGAGCGAGTGTGTGTGTGTGAGTGAGTGTGTGTGTGAGCGCGTTTTTGTGAAAAGTCAGGACATAGATGTGTATAATGACGAGGGTATGGCAGGTATTACAAGGTGAAGGTGGCATCTCAGGACATTGACCCATGACCCCACTTTTCAAAACGCTTATAAATCACTCAGAATGGAGTGTATTGAAAATCTGAAATACAGACAGTCTCCTGTAAGGGGTAGGTTTAGGTGTAGGGTTGGTGTAGGACAATAGCACATACAGTAAGTACAGTATAAAAACCATTACGCCTATGGGATGTCCCCACTTTTCACAAAAACGAACGTGTGTGAGTGTGCGTGTGTATATGTGTGTGTGTGTGTTTGCACGGAGTGAGTGCTTTCCATCGGATTGTGTCTCACCCGAGGGCCACGATGCCATTAGCGCGACTCACTCAGCAGCCACGCGTTTGTCACGAGAGCGTCAGTCCCGCTGAACCCCAGGAAATAGCGATGGAAAATTGAGGTGACGTGAATCCGAATGATGGACCACTGAGGTCCATGTGTCACCGCTAACCTTTTTGCTTAATGTAGCGTGAGAGGAATCAGCACAACTCCTGAATGGAAAATCGCTCGCTCTTTCCTCGTGACCCCGGAGTCAAACACACACACACACAAGCATCACAGACGCACTTTATTTGGGTTGTGTGTGGTGACTGTGAAATGTGGGCACTTTAATCAAGAGTAAATATGAGCACGTTGCGTAGTACTCTGTGTTTGAGCTCTTATGTGATTGTTGTGTTTCTCGCAGCACACGCTCTGCCCATGTTTCGTGAGGCCCGGCAGCGCAGCACCAGGAAGCAGCTGGAGAAGGACCGACTGGATCCGGTCAGATCCCACAAACCCGAGCCGCCTGTGTCCGGACCAGGTGACGTTTCTACAGCATCACAGACACAAATCCCTCATTCTTTCTGTTACATATATATGTGTTACTTTTTTTTTTTCATAATTAGGGCCCATATTTTGCCACAGTTTCCACTGTTAAAAAATCTGGCATCCCTTAAATTTGTGACATCTAGGAAGTGACATTGAATCCTGCAGGAATGAAAAAAAAATCATTATTTGCTATATTTTTCTTTAATATACGTTTATCAATAACTACAAAACAACATTAGTCCAGTTTGGTGAATTCTGGGATATTAAAATAAATCTATCTATCTACCTATCTATCTATCTATCTATCTATCTATCTATCTATCTATCTATCTATCTATCTATCTATCTATCTATCTATCTATCTATCTATCTGTCTGTCTGTCTATCTTATACTATAATATATATATATATATATAAATATATATATTTACTTTAATAATAATACATTAGTATTGATATATTAATTAACTTTATATATTAATTAATAAATCAATTAAATTATTCATATGTAGTATTTAATTGTTTTATTAATATAAACAATAAATATTAATATATATTTAAATATAATATAATTATAAACTGTCTTAGTTTCCACAAATATAAAGTATGCTACATTAATATTAATCAAAGAATTATTTAATTTATACACAGTATTTATATTAAAAAATATTTTTATATACATACTAAATATTAATATATATTTATAATATTTAAATATGATTATGAATATAAAATGTATCACAGTACCCACAAATATAATATAAAATAATATAATTTTGTTAATATAGATTAATTAACTTCATATATTAATTTATAAATCAATTAATACATTTATTTATATATAGTCTTTTTATATTTGTAAAAATATTAAATATGAATAGGTATTTATAATATTAAATATAATTATGAATATAAAATGTATCACAGTTTCCACAAATATAATATACAATATATGTTTATGTTAATATAGATTAATTAACTTCATATATTAATTTATAAATCAATTAATACATTTATTTATATATAGTCTTTTTATATTTGTACAAATATTAAATATGAATATATATTTATAATATTAAATATAATTATGAATATAAAATGTATCACAGTTTCCACAAATATAATATAAAATTTATTTTATATTAATGTAGATTAATTCACTTTCTATACTAATTAATAAATTCATTTATATATATTATGTATTTTTATATTTGTAAAAACAAACAAAAATAATATATATTTATAATATAATATATTTATGATGTTATAATTATGAATATAAAATGTATCAACTATATAAATAAATTAATACATTATTATTAACTAATAAATGAATAATGAATAAATAAATGATTAATGTTTATTAATAGAAAAGTACAAATCAGTTTTTAAATTGTATTGACACACACCCCAAGTTTCAGTACCAAAACTCACAAACTTCACAGTAAATAAACTGAAATGGAATGGCTCATAATAATACAATCCATCCTGAGGTGGATAAATAGTATCTGAATGTTAAGTGAATCCTTTCAGAAATGTAACGTTTCAACTTACTGGGATGATTAAGCTCTAGTTTGTTTGCATAAGTGCCACATGCATTTCTCTGCTGTTATTCTCTGGAGTGAGTCTGAGTCTCCAGCATCACAGGCTTCACTGAAGCGAGTGTCTGCGAGTGTCTCAGAAAGCGTTCAGCCACGTCTCGCTGTGTTTAATCACAACATAAATACACTTCCACGCGAGGAGGAGGATGTTTTACTCGGAGCAGTGTTGAGAGTAACGCGAGTTACGGTATCAGATTACTTTTCAAAGTAACTAGTAAAGTAGTGCATTACTTTTTAATTATTTATTAGTTACTTTTTCAAATTACTGTGTTTCTCATGTATTGAGTGACAGCTCTGGTGTTGCCATGTTGAGAGAAATCAGGAGTAAGAACATGATCTTACTGTAGTTCCAGACTAAATATCAGCATTATTTACTCATCTCACCTGCACTAAACACATTCAGCGTTCCTCACAATCAATAAAAAATTTTCCCTGAATAGTCAAACGATTGCAACTGTGACATTTATTTTATATAACAGTTCAACAAAAAAGGTAGGATATTAATTTTAAAAGAAAACACAATATTGTCAATTGTTGTTTGGTATATTTTACAACGGAATAATATTTCCAACAAAATCCGCGACAGGTGTGCGTCTCCAAGCAACAGCGGTGTTTCGTTAGTGAATTAATCTGCAGCTTTGAACGATTCGGCGAGTCAGTGATTAATAACCCATTCATAACTACAGCCGTTTGCTGCTTTACTGCGTGAATGAATGAATGAATGAATGACGTGATGCTTCGCTCATTAAGACAGTGCCACCTACTGGTGATTTTAGTTTTAAATCTACAGGTTCCCATCATTTATTGCTTTATTTATTATATTAATAATACACTTAATGGCATGTTAAGAATATGACATAATATACAATTAATAATAAGGTTAGAAACACTTTGCCTCCCTAAAGGTAAAAAAATGCACCTGTAAATCAATTTAAGGGGGCAAATATTGTCCCGTAATGGAAAAGATGTGACTGCGGTCTAAGTGGGGTACTCAGAGGAATGTTAAATGCCCCGGGGGTACGCAACAGTAAAAGGTTTGAGAACCACTGCTCTACTGTACAGACGTGAATCTACATCTCCTTCAGTCTGAGGCGGATTCACTTCACTTTTGTTGTGAAATTGCTTTTACATTTGTACAAGAAGACATTTTTATATTAAAAACAAACAAGCAAGCCCTGCCCAGATTTAAAAAGTAACTCAAAAGTAACTTAACACATTACTTTACATAAAAAGTAACTAAGTAACATAATTATTACACTGCCTGTGAGCGCTGGGGGTGATTCTGCTCTGATCTCTGCTTCTGTCCCGGGGCAGGTCGAGGCGGTCGTGTGGCGGCTCACGGCGGGACACTGTCCTCCTTCATCGTCAAAAACATCGCCCTGGACAAAACCGACGACAGCAACCCGCGAGAGGCCATCCTGCGCCACGCCAAAGAAGCGGCTGAGAACCCGTACTGGGTCGCCCCGGCCTATGAACAGTAAGACGGAGACCAGGCTGACAGATACACTAGTGCTGTTCCCTTCTGGGAGTGTAGACAAAATATCAATTTCATTTGTATATATTCATGTTTTATATACTCAGTTTTTTTTTTTTTTTTTTTTTATACTTACAATATATATTTTTTAAATGTCTTTTTCAGATGTTATTTTTAACACTAACTTTTCAAGTATTATTTTCACTTTTGTTCAATTTAGTTTCAGCAGTGAATTGTTGCTTGCATTTTAAGTTTTTATTTATTTATTTTTTCAAATTTACTTTTAATATTAGGTAATATATAAAAGTATTTCCATAATTTTTACAAACAAAATAAGAGTGTTTTTAACTTAATATTGACAATGCATTTCACAAACTTTTAATATGAAAAATACATAATTTTACATAATACATAAATTTAATCATACTTAAGTTTGTAAAATGTTAAACTAAGTTTATATTCATATATTATAAAAAATATTACAATTATTTTTCTTTAAAAACTACATTTTTGAAAGACATTTTAAAAATGTAGTTTATAATTGTAATTTTTAGTAGTCAATATACAGAAACAAGCATTTTTATAAACAAAAGTAAATGTTTCATAGTTTCTTTGAACAAAACGTTCGGCTGTACACACACCGCTTCAACGGACAAAATACGTGGTTTTGGCGAGTCACCTCGTAAACGTAGTCTTACATGAGTTATAAAGTCTTAAATGACCGTAAAGAGTTTGGAGAAAATAGGATATGTGTCAGATCCACGTCATGTGCATCAGGTTTTAAAGACACAGCGCTGCTTTTAAAGTGAAACCTGCTGCAGTCTGTCATTGATGGAAATCAAAGAGAAATCACTCGACTGCTCTTGTCGCTGATTCACTTTTGCATCTTGAATAAAGATTAATCCGTGTAGTTTATGCATATACAATTTATAGTTTATTATGTGAAGATTGTTTCAAAATCACTTAATATTTCAGAGCCTGTTAAATGTTAAAATATAATGGCTTTCAATTATACTGTAATGTTGAATGGCTATAATTAATAGGTAAAACTGAGGGAAAATGCATTTAATAGAGACACCAGTAGCAGTATTGGTATCAATAATTCATTATAGGCTACTTAGTAAAAAGATGCCATTAAAAATATATTTAAAATATACTATATTTATGTTGTTTCTACATTAATTTGGAGGTCCAATGTAAAATTGACAACATAAATATGCAATTAATGTTGTATGTATGTGTGTGTGTATATGTATGTATGTGTGTGTGTTTAGTGGTGTGTATAGTGTTTTTCACTTCTTTATAATATTCCATATACAGAAACAAGCATTTCCATAATTTCCATTATTCTTTACAAACTAACACACTTTATAAAATTTAAAATATGCTTATAAAATAAATATATATTTTCATAATTCGTTCATTCATACACTTTGAATAGAATTTGAGCTATTTTTATTGGTCATTTTCAGTATTGAATTGAATTGATTCGTTACATTAGCCGCACAGAATGTATTTTTCCGCTGAGCCCAGACTGATTCTTATGTGAAGAATGCATGCGATGCTGCTGTATGATGTGCTCTGGCAGGTGCACGGGTTCGGCTGGAGATCAGGTCCAGGTGAGACAGGTGTGAAGACTGAAGCTCACCTGACACCTGTGTGTGTCACCTCCGGTTCTCCGGTTACAGACAAATAACAAACACACTGACCCCGAACAGCACTGCAGCACCGACAGATGCCTGAATGCCGTTGCGTTACATGACATCATACAAAAGCAAGATAGCACACCTGCATGATTTGCATCTAATGAAAAGACTGTCAGACATTTGTAAGTGTCTGAATATTATTGTGTCTAGTAAAATCAACAAATCACTCATCTTGTGCTTTTGGGGTTTTCCAGTACAATGCAGATTATCATGTCATCCACAGTCGTTGCCAAAAATGCAATTTATTTGTATTTTCTTCATACTGTAGATGGATTGCATACATTTATTTCACTTTTTTTTTTTTTTTATTTACGTATTATATAAATAACCGCATATATTTTTTTCATTTAATTTATTGCTGTTTTTATGTAACATTTATTGGTAGAAAAATACAAAATCATCAGGCTTTAATCTTTGCACTGTGCTGATCATATAATCAAAAAAGACATCCAATACAATTAATGTGTATTCAACACACAATTTATTATTTAATGCATTTTAATTTCATATTTTAAGTATTTAATTATTACATATGAATTATATATTTAAAAATATTATGTTGATGAACTGTTTATATATACTTTAACTATTTAAGTATTTATTTGATTATTAAAATATATATATTTTTAATTATATATGTAAAAAAATATATATATATATATATATATATATATATATATATATATATATATATATATTTTTTTTTTTTTTAAAAAGACAAAAAAAATAAAAGACAAAATTATCCAAGTTAATTTCTAAACTTTAAATCACTCCTCATCTTAGGCTCTCTGTAATATGCGGATTATCATCACAGTCGTTGCCAAAAATACAATCTTTTTGTTATGATTTTCTTCATACTCCAGTGATGGATTACATCCTGATTCCATATTCATTTTTTCAGAATACTAAAATAAGATCTGAGCGAGCGACGCTGCTGTTGTGAGACGAGTGATTCCATGAAAGGTTTTCTGGGATGGAATTTTAATGCAGATGGAAATCCCAGTTTTATGTTGTGTTTATGTGTAGTAAAAGCGAGCGGCTGTATTTACATTCTGGCCGTGTGCGGGAGCGTGTGGTCCTGAAATATGCTGGCCGATAAGAAGCTGTCAGGTTTTTATCTGTTCATCTCTTCTGTTGGATGTTTATCTGGAGAATAACACATGGATCTGTTTCGGCGGTGGTCTGTAGAGCTGCATCGAGCATCAAACCCTGTGTGTGACGAGAGCACTGTTTAGATGAAGCCGAGGCCTAAATCCTGCCTGTATCATACCAGAATTATATGTGGATATATATCAGCGACCATACTGGTATCGGTCATTTTTTAAATTTAATTATTTTTATTTTATTTTATTTTATTTTATTTTATTTTATTTTATTTTATTTTATTTAATTTATTTTATTTTATTTAATTTAATTTAATTTATTTTATTTTATTTTATTTTATTATTTTTTTTTTTTTTTTATTTTATTAAATATATTGGTGATCATATTAGTATCAGCCATAATTAGCAGTTTAAAATTATCAATATCAATCTGATTCTAAATTTTTCTTTTGTTGTCCATGCTTAAAGAAAAAAGGGAAAAAAGAAGAAAAAAACTGTTGCATGTGACACGTTGAACTGAAAATGAGACAGAAGTTTTCAAAATGTTATTTTTTTCTATTTTATTTTATTATTATTTTCTAAGAATTATTTCTGGAAATATATCAGTGACCCTATTGGTATTAGTCATAATTAGTACTGTTTTATTTATCGCTATCTTGTTTTGCAAATTTTTATTTTATTTAATTTAATTTTATTATTTCATAACACAAGAATTAGATTTGGAAATATATCAGTGACCATATTGGCATTGCCTGTAGTTATGACTCTTTTAATGATCAGTTTTAGTGTTATTCAAGATTTAGATTTTTATCCCCAAAATGTGCTTTTAATTTCTTTTAATTTCATCAATGGATTGTTGGTTGCATTTCAGTTGATTAGTCAGTGTCGGTTTAAAATATTATTAGTTAATTATAGTTCGTGGAAAAACAAGCATTCTAAAATAAT